>NC_064865.1:53912166-53974666 GCF_024139225.1 Suncus etruscus
TCACTTCTGTGAACTTCATGGCTAAGTTCAGGCATGGAGGTTGAAAACATAGGGGTTAGCACTCTTGGTTTTCTTATGTTTCCATGGAAACTAATACTATTATCATTATCCCCTTCCAAGTTGAATGGGGTGTTTTGAAATTATCAGTTTCCATTTTTCATGAGAGCCAATGACTGCTTCCTATTTTTAGCTTTCAGAGCTTGATTTTCATTCAAGGGGATAACAGAGGGTTTTAGATATAGTCTAAGGAATTGCAAAAACACGAATTCTGTTCGAAGATGTGACTTTATAACGATACATGTTGAAGGAAGTTTTAAACGAACCACCTGGTTATTCAGGTGCTGAGAGTTTCCATAAATATCCATAAAAGAAATCTCAATAAATTTAAAACTTGCATTTTTGATAGCAGGAGACTATTTAATCACTACTAGGAAACAGTCCCCCATTAAACTTTCCTACAATAGAAGCAATTGTTGATCGTCTTTCAGTGACAGTAGAAATTCTCAGAGGCTATATTCAACTATTAATTACTATTTCTATCAATTAAACACAAATCTCTATACATTATGTCTCAGGAAAGCTTATGGATGATTCATAGGAATATTCAGACGCCAAATCATGCTCATCATGTTCATCTTACCTTGTGGCCCTTAGTAGCAAAGATAAATATGATTCATCAAGAGAGTATGACTAGAAAATAAAACCTCATAAATTTATGATTGCACCTTATTCCTTTCTGTTCAGGGAGGGTAGTGATGACTGAGTGGTTGCTACACACAGAACATATCACTCTCAATGGAATAATTAGAAGTCCCAAATTTCTCCAGTTACTTCACTGAGAACGTCTGAAAGCACCCCTCTCAAAGTCAGAAATCTGGATGTCTTTCTGGAGCTTCTTTATAGGGAAATACCATTCCCCTATGTGGAGCTTCATTACTGTCAAGTAAAATAAAATAATTTGGATCCATTAATCTCCTGGCTCCAAACATATGATAATTATTATTTTAAAAGATGCATGTCCACTAAGTAGACTGAGGAGGTAAAGGTCAAGTCAGGAGGAGTTGATATAATATGGACATCTATGTTCATTGTAGCATTGAGTAGAATAGCCAGAACATGGAAACGACATAAAATCCCAATGAATATACAAGGAAACTGTGGTATATCTACACAATGGCATACTATGCAGCTGTAAGAAAAGATGAAATCGTGCAGTTCACTGCAACTTGGATATAGCTTTTTTTAGAATTCAGAATTTTAGAATAGAATTTAGAATTTTAGAAATTCAGAATTTTAGAATAGAATTTAGAATTTTAGAAATTCAGAATTTTAGAAATTTAGAATTTAGAAATTTAGAAACTTAGAACTTTAGAATAGAATTTAGAATTTTAAAAATTTAGAGCTTAGAATTTTAGAATGGAATTTATAATTTTAGAAATGTGGGGATTTAAAATTTAGAATTTTATTTTTTAATATAAATATTTAATACCATGATTATAAGCATATTTCTAGTTGGGTTTCAGTTATAAAAAGAACACCACCGCTTCACCAGTGCAACATTCCCACCACCAATGCCCCCCTCTCCTCCCCACCCCTGCCAGCATTTGCAACAGGCATTCTACTTCTCTCATTCTTTAACATTGTCATGCTAGCTGTTAGTGTAGTTATTTCCCTATTAGCATTAGCCACTCTTGTGGTGAGCTTCAAAGTGTGAGCCGGTCCTTCTGACCCTTCCAGCCCTTAACTCTATTGTCTCTAGACCTTATTACAGTAATGTCTAATTTTTCTTAAAACCCATAGATGAGACTATTCTGTGTCTATCTCTCTCCCTCTGACTTGTTCACTTAACATAATAGATTCCTTGGATGTAGCTTAAGGGTGGCATGTTAAGCAAACTAAGTCAGATGGAGAAAGTCAAAGACCAGATGATCTAACTCATTTGTGGTAAAGACACAAGATGAGGAAATGAAAGACATAAAATAATAGCAAGTCCTTGGTTTTGGATTACAGAACTGAGAATACAAAGTGGAGGAGTTATAGGGGGAGGAAGAAATGGTGATTTATGTAAATTTGGTTTACCATAAGAACAATGGTGGAGAACCTTGGGCACTTTAAAGGTGATGAAAAAGCTAAAAAAAAAAAAAAGAGGAGTGAAGAGGTGGGAAGGACCTTGAAACATTGGTAGAAAATGGACAGACATAAACACCGATGATGGATGTAGTATTGGAACAGTGTATGCTTGGAGCTTTATTACTAAAAATATTCCAAACTATAGTGTCTAAATATAAATTGGGTGAGGAGAATTCTTCATTTTAAAAAAATAAAACATCATACAAGCAAGCACTTCACTTAGCTTGCCTTTCACCAAAATATATGTATGCGGCTTTCAGTTTTCCATAAGAGATAGATCCTTGATAAGACCGAGTCAGGGACATGAAAAACAGAACTCCTATGTCTAGTCATAGACTTCAGACCATAGGTTCTTTTAAAAAGTGCAGGACAAAAAAATAAATCAATAAAATAGTGTTATATTCTATCTGCGTCAAGCAATCATTGTGAACTAAAATGTCCCTGGAAGCAAAATACATCACGTAAGTGTATGTTTCAGGACAGCAGGGAGGTAAAAGGGGGTGCTTTGGCCTGAGGAAATCTGTAAAGTACATGACAACTAAGGATATTCTGATACTATCAGCCTGTACCGAGCTGGAACGTTTCTTCATAGGGGATCTGATGATAGGCTGCCTTGGCCCATCCTTAGGGTAATTAATTTCAAAGAACTCCGTTTATTTTGCTTGTGATGAATAGTGTGCAATTGTCTTCTGATTAATTACAGCATATTGAACATACACACTCTTTTTTGTGAGCTCCCTTTTTTTTGTGAGCTCCTTTTTTTGTGTGTCCCTTTTGTGACATTGCTCTATAGTAGATATTTAAAAATTGATAGACCTATATGATACACAGAAAAGAAAACAGCCACCCATGAAATTAAAACCAATGGATGATGGACCAGTAACACAGACATGTGGAGGTGAAAATATGAGTTTATAAAAAGGGGAAGCAGGAAGAAAGAGTGTGCATGTTAAATAAGAGAAAGGGGGTTCCCACCTTTTACATAAAACCTTGGGACATGGATTACTTTGTTTTAGCTCATATTTCTGCATTTTTTCTATAGAATTAAAAAGAAAGGCTGAAGTTCAGGAGTCAAGTGGTCTCAGGTACACTGATAGAGAGAAAAAAGGACAGAACTAAATATCCAAGTCAAAGTCAACAATAATAGAATCAAGAGACCCAAACTAGAACAATCTAAACTTAAATGGGCCTGTTATATTAGTAGCCCAGGGGGGCAAAATGGTATAGGATGTACTTTGGGATCATTGATAGAGGGAGGTTGACACTGGTGGTGGGAATGGCCCTGATTTACTGTACAAGTGAAATTCAACTATGAAGGACTTTGTAGATCACAATGGTTTCAATAAAATAAAATTTTAAAAAAAAGGGGGGGGGCTAGAGCAATAGCACAGCACAAAGGGCAATTTGCCTTGCACATGGCCAACCTGATTCTAATCTCTGCCATCCCATATGATCCTCTGGGCCTATCAATATTTTATGAGGGCAGAGCCAGAAGTAACCCCTAAGTGCCACTGAGTGTGGCAAAAATGAGAGAAAGTGAGTGAGTGAGAGAGTGAGAAAGAGAGAGAGCGACTATAAATAAACCAAGATTCTGAACTCTTGTTTGGATTAGTTTATAATACCCAATGGCAGACACAAACACAAATTTCCATCCTGAGTGGCATTATTATGCTAGGCTGTCAAGAATGGTGCCAGGTTGGAATTTTACCCTGCTGGGGCTTCCTGGCTACTACCAGAAGTCAGAAGACTACAGGGATGGAGATCAAAGTTGATTGCTCTCAGCACAGCAATAGTTGGAGTAACAGCATTTTCTCCTACTCCTTGAAGCCCCTTCTCATAGTGGTTGGGATGGGTAGGGAAGCTAAAACAATAATAGGCCGTTTTTCAGGGAATAAAACTCAAATATCATTTTCCAAGTGTTCTTTTTGTAGAATTCTGCTTCCTATAAAACTTGGCCACTTAAACTAGCTATTATATATACAGTTCAATGTCACCAAATCTTCAATAATAAACTGTAAACCCGCCTGACCTTGGCACTATAAGGAGACATAATTTATAACATATAAACCAATAAACAAACAAACTCTCATCTTTGCACCACAGCCAGGTTACTGGGCCTTGGGATTGCTGGCATTTTGTTAAATTGTTTGGGTTTGGTTTGGAGTTTTGTGGGTTTGTTTTGGGGGCTACACCCAGTGGTGCTCAAGGGTTACTCTGCACTCAGGAACTATTCCTATGGGCTCAGGAGATCATATGGGATGCTGAAGATCAAACCCAAGCTCTACACACTGTAGTCTTTTTTTTTTATTTTATTTTTTTTTTTTGCTTTTATTAATTATGACAACAAAGATGCAAAGAGAGAGGACAGGGTAAAGTTACAGTGGAAGCCCAATCACCCATAAGCAGAATTCTCGGTAGTCCCATCGATGATATCCCAGCCTTGATCTTTCAACCAAAGAAAATTAAGAAAAACAAAACTGAACCCATGTACAATACAATTAATTTGTCCCTCAAATCCCCATTTGTATTACATACTATTTCTTAGCAGCACACAATATAATCCAAAGAGATTAGACTTATGTAACTCCTTAAACATTGAGGGCAAAGTACATTTATCTTGTTCCATGCACATGCTTACTAGTTTAAGTTAACCTCAAAAGTTTTAGTGGGTTGTTTTTCTTAAGGATTGGAGTCAAGGGAAAGTAGTAATAAATGGTGTTAGAGTGGCATTTGTTTGCATAGGCCCACCAAAATATAAGAGACATGGAAAGAAAAATTATGGTCTAAATACAAGGAGACCCTACCCCTGAAGTTTCCTGGCACAGGACTGACTCTAGGCTCCAGGCAAACTAGTTTGTCCAATTCAAGTCATCGTCTGTAGTGGCAATACACCTTCATTCCTCACATAGTCTCTGTTGTTGGTATCATGCTTCTGTATTAAAGGTCCTGGAGTCTGCATATCCCATATTGCAGTCAGGATGGTGCAGAGCATCCTCTCGTTTCATCTCACACTTAAGGGGCACTAGAGAGAACCATGTCCTGTAGAGCAGGTCATTGTTGTTGTCAAGTCTTCTCAGTGTAATCGGAAGTCTCTTTTTAGGAGGTCGATGTCAGACCCTTGGTAGTGTCTTTCCTGGTAGAGGACTGCTTCCAGCTGTTGCTATAAAAGACCTTGGATGTTTCGTAGATAGCTTGCCTGGTTCTGGCGTGAATGGAGGATGCCCATTCCTCTGAGGCCTGTGCCAGGTCATTCTATCAATGTTCAGGGTGTAAGGTACATTGTACTGAGATTTATTAGATAAGAACTTATCTGTAGGTATAGTGTTTTCCTATTTTAATGTGTCTATGCAAAGAAGGATCAATGCCATGAAGCGTTATTGGTGCATCTGGAGGCCATAGGAACAAGACCAGCAATTTCCATGACCTCCACACTGTAGTCTTATTGACATTTTGAACTGGGTGATTTTGGTTTCAGGGTATGATGGGAGATAAGGGACATTTACAATTATCCCGGGCTGTTGTACACTAGAGGCCAGGAGCACTTTAGTAGTGACATATAGCCAGGAAATATCTCGAGAAATGAAAAAAACATTCAAAGGCAATATTATGTGAGGGAAGGACTGTTCCAGAGCAAGTCCATAGCAAGATCTTTCAAAAATGTTCACAGTGACCTCTTAGTTTAGATCTAAGATAATTAGTTCTTCTGTCCATGTAGGACAATGAAAAACAAGAAGTCCTTGAGAATGAATGAATTCAACTGATGCCTGGATATTTACTTTTAAAATCAGATCTGCCTTGTGATCACCTATAAATGGATAAATTACTCAAACAATTTTCACAACCTGACCCCACAACACTCTCTTCACAGACCTTGGATATGAACACTTTAATATGAACCATTTAGATATGAGAGAAAACCAACACAAATAGATTAGCGAGGTATTGCCCGAAGGAACATATATAATTATATTTTATCACTGAGTCAAGAAATATGTAAGTGCTCCATTTTCTTTATTATGTCGAAATTTTTTCTCCCTTGGGATAATTATTTTTTTCACTTAATATGCTTCATATCACTCTATACTTGGAAATTAGAACTGCATTCCAATCTTTTCCCCTACATTTCACAGTCCAACTTTGAGTAATTCTTACCTAGAGGAGTTCACAGTCTTTCTAGCTATAAAATGGTAAAATGGTAATAATAAGACCTAACATACAGGTTTGTTATCATATTTATTTGAGTTTTAAAAATGTCCAGGTCAAGAGCTGGAGCAACTTTGCACACATTCCACTTGAGTTTGATTCTCAGCATCCCAGATGGTCCCCTGAGCATAACCAGGAATGACCTCTGAGAGCAGAGTCAGTAGTAACCCCTGAGCACTGCTGGGTGTGGCTCAAAGAAAATAATAATAATAATAATAATAATAATAATAATAATAATAATAAAGCCTAGGATAGGAGCTTGAACAGTAGTACAGCATATAGCACATTTGCTCTGCACATGGCTAACCTGGGTTTGATCCCGGCATCCCATATGGTCCATGAGCAGAAAATCAGGAGTAAGCCCTGAGCCCCACAGGGAGCTGTTGCATTAAATAATTAATAATGGTGGTGGATGGAGGTGGATTTCTCTGCCACTCCAGGCCACGTGGCTCCGAAACCCCCATCCAGCTGGCAGGTCCCAGGTTTAGGTGAACGGTGGAATTATTCATCTAGAGACAGGCATCAGGAAGCATCAACTTTATTCATGCCCTATCCACCACATGTGTGTGGCCTATATCATAACCATTCAAGCACAGCCATTCTTCGCTAGCCCTGCATCTTAACTCCTTTCAGCCATCTTCCCTTTGACCTCCATGCTGGCAAAAGACCAGAAGGGCGAGAGACCCGCAAAAGCCCCCAATCCCCTGGGTCAAAGGCATTATCTACCTTTTCCAAGACCCCTCCCAGGAATGGGCGGGGTCTTGCAGGTAAGGTCAAGTTACCTAGGGAGAAAGGGTGGGGGGTGAGGCTTCAGGGAGTGGCCCCAAAACACAAAACAAACAACAAATAAGTGACTGGCCCTCAGGAATACTCCTCAATCAAGAGAATCCGTTGAGTCAAAAATATCCTCAGAGCTGTTCTTACTGTACTGGTACATTACGTTCATTTTTGCTTGTCTCATTTGACTTTTCCACAATCTTTCTAAGAAAACTATTTAGGAGCATGAAGCCAATAACCCAGAGAGTAAATGACTCTTTAAGACCTGACCTTCAAAGCATCTCACACTCCCTCGGACACCTGAGCTAACTAAACCCAACTCCATTCAAAATAGGACCAAAGAACAGTGGAAGTCTGTGTGTGCTGTGTTCCCTACTTGTGTCTCCTTTCACCAGACATTTACTTGTGAAGAACTTGTAGGCATCTGCCTAAGGAATCTCTCTTACAGGCTTGTGTTTTCATAAGCGAGCAAATCCCACTTTAGTAAAAAATCACGATCTGTAGATCCGTCTCCAAAGCTACCCAAGTCTCATCAGAGACCATTGCCCTCTACCAGCATCTCTCTGCCTTGTGATCATCAAATTAGAAGAAAAAAAAACCTGTCGCAGATTTAGTGGCTTGTTAAGTGATTAACAAAAAAATTTCTCTTTTGGAAGTACTACTCTGGTTTTCTCTTGATACTTGGCATTTTGACTGTGGAATATCAATTAGTCTGGAATTCAGCAACTATTACATAAAGGATATTCATGATGATTGCTTTTCTTTGTCTTAAAGCAAATATAAGATTGAATTAGATCTTTATAGAGGCTGGAGAAATAGCACAGTGGTAGAGCTTTTGCCTTGGATGTGGCCGCACGTGTGACCACCCCCAAAAAAAGATATAAATGTTTATAGAAAACTGAAATTTTTCATTTTCTCTAAGGGCCAAACTCCAAAACTGTAGTTTGCAAAATAAATAAATAAATAAATAAATAAATAAATAAATAAATAAATAAGTTACAAGTTGTCATTGAGCCTGGGTAATAAATTGGGTATTATAAATCAGTGTGATTTTTAACATAATAGTTCTTCACTGGGGAGGTGGTGCTTACAGTAAAGACTTCTAGAATAGGGCCCGGAGAGATAGCACAGCTGTGTTTGCCTTGCAAGCAGCCGATCCAGGTCCAAAGGTGGTTGGTTCGAATACCGGTGTCCCAGATGGTCCCCCGTGCCTGCCAGGAGCTATTTCTGAGCAGACAGCCAGGAGTAACCCCTGAGCAACGCTGGGCTGGCCCAAAAACCAAAAAAAAAAAAAAAAAAAGACTTCTAGAATAATCAGTGAGTTCACATCCTCATTGTTTAGGCAAATACTATTAAGGTCATCTATGGAGTCTGCGGGATTGTGGCATTTTCATATGTGGCTTTTTCATATGAAATGCAGCCCTGCCTACTGCTTCTAGCTCCCTTGAGTATGGTACTATGATTTCATCCCTATTACCCTATTACCCTAAATTCCAATCCCCTTGGAATTAATTGGGAGGAACCTGATTGACTTGTGTTAAAAATGTGGAACTGACTTTTATGGCTCTCATCATTCAGCCAGGATTGGTATTTAGTCTCTTCTATAATAGTGCATGCACGCGTGCGTGCACACACACACACACACACACACACACACACACACACACACACACACAAAATATCCCACTCATAAACCCTCCAAGCCCAGAGAGAAAACCAGCACATACTTAGTAAATATTTGAGATGCCTTTACAGGAGAAATTCCATAAGAAAAGACAACTTCCAGTTACAGTCATTTAAGCACCCAATAGAAGAGATTATCTTGGCATTTTAAAAACTTAATTTTCAAAATGGAAGAAGACCTCTTTCCTAGTTTAATAACTCCAAACCAAGACTTTTTTGCTATCAACCCTTCTCTACTTTATATCTCTGACTTTATTATTACAACCACCAGATCCTTCAATGCTGGTTATTAAAGCAATACCATTTTCAGTTAAAAAATCATTTTTAAAACATGCAAACAGCTCTTCTTGATGGAAATTCTGGGAAGAATTATTAGTGGGGTTTTATTTTATCCTTAGGCTGTTCTGTCACAGCACACTGTGGAGTTTTTATCCAAGAAAAGTGTGGGAACAGTCTGGAACAGTTAACACAAAACACATTTTAAAAAAAATAGGAATATGTTTTGGGAAGACAGAGGGAATACCTACCTGGTCAACTGGAACCTCAACTTGAGTATCTTCATCTTCTTGGATTTCTGCTGCCCCTCGCGTTTCAGATCTCTCGGATCCAGCTTTGAAAATACCGTCATCTGCGCCAAAATACAGAAAGAAACCAAAATCCAATGGTGACATCATGTGGCCAAATGTTAAAATGACAATCCATATTCTCATTACTGTTGCAATCAATTGCGTGTTGATTTCCATCTGCTTAACACTTATAGGCTCTAAATACACACACACACAAACACGCACACATACACACACGACTATTGTTTTTAAACTTTTGGTGGGGAGAGAAAAGCACATTGAGGAAAGCGAGACTGTCATAAGTGCGCTGACATGTGCTTTAAGGTCATGCTCTGTTTGGTAGCTGAATATAATGTTCAACTGTTGACCTTCTACAGGTATTTCAATGGGCAACACTCCATAAAGATGGTCTCTGTTCTCTTTTCCCAGACATGAAACTTGGAGAGTGCCTTAAAACATTACTCCCCCAAGCTGGAGGATACTTTTTGCCTTGCATTTAGCTGACCCAAGTTCCAAACCAGCATCTTCTATAATTTCCCCCCACCCACCCACCCACCCACCCCAGTCAAGCATTGCCAAGAGTAATTCCTGAGTAAAGAGCCGAGAGTAACCCCTGACCTTTCACAGGTTGTGTCCCCTCCCAAAAACATAAGAAATAAATAGAAATAAAATAAAATATTACTCCCATATGTTTTTCTTTTGCCCCCGCCCCAAAAAGGGTGCAAAAAATGGTGCATCTAATGTATTGAAATAATTTTCTCAATGTAGGATCATATAAAAAGATTTTACTGCAATTGGATTATAAAGCTGAGGCCTCATCTCACACAAATCAATCTTTCATTTTGCAGAACGCTCTCCCTGCCCTCCCCTCCCCACACCCCATGTCTTCAAACCTCAAACTATCACACGTAACCTAAGTCTCCCTGACTTTATGTTAAGCTCCTTGGTGTGATTTTCCTACAGAAAGCAATAATGGTTGATTCCCATATTTGAAGGGGTTTTAATGGCTCCCCCCAGCCTTCTCTTCTCCGGGCCAAGTAATCAGAGAATCCCAGAATCATTTGTCATTGTGTCTATCTACTTGCCTCAAGACAGATTTAATGCTTCAGTCATTCTCACAGATGTTTTCTCTCTCCAATTTTTAAGGATCTCCAGGGATGGAGATTTCACCTCCTTCTCTGGTAATCTATTACAGTATTTGATTACCCTGCAGTCGAGAAAAAGTGTTTTTATCTTTTTGTCTTAAAAACCATCTTTATTTCTCTAATGCGAGCCTGTTTCCCAGAGCACAAAATCTTGAATGCATTTCACATACTAATCGTTCATGTGGTTAAGGGTATGAAGTTACTCTGAAGTAAGTGTAAAATACACTTTTACATTCGTGGAGGGACAATTATAAGAAAGGCCCAATGTGATAGCCTAGATGCAAATGAGATGTTGACTGTTCCCTCAAGCTGCTTACGGATCAATGAGTAGACAGAAATAGATGTGGCCAATGAAATGCTTGAGAGATGTTGAAAGGAAGGAAGGAAGGAAGGAAGGAAGGAAGGAAGGAAGGAAGGAAGGAAGGAAGGAAGGAAGGAAGGAAGGAAGGAAGGAAGGAAGGAAGGAAGGAAGGAAGGAAGGAAGGAAGGAAGGAGGAAGGGAGGGAGGGAGGAAGGAAGGGAGGGAGGGAGGGAGGGAGGGAGGGAGGGAGGGAGGGAGGGAGGAGGGAGGGAAGGAGGGAGGAAAAGGGAAGAAGGAAGGAAAGAAAGAAGGAAGGAGGAAGGAAAGAAAGAAGGGAGGGAGGGAGAGAGGGAGGGAAAGGAGGGAGGGAAGGGAGGGAAAGAAAGAAAGAAAGAAAGAAAGAAAGAAAGAAAGAAAGAAAGAAAGAAAGAAAGAAAGAAAGAAAGAAAGAAAGAAAGAAAGAAAGAAAGAAAGAAAGAAAGAAAGAGAGAGAGAGAGAGAGAAGGAAGGAAGGAAGGAAGGAAGGAAGGAAGGAAGGAAGGAAGGAAGGAAGGAAGGAAGGAAAAAATGGAGGAAGGAAGGAAGGAAGGAAGGAAGGAAGGAAGGAAGGAAGGAAGGAAGGAAGGAAGGACTTCCTCTTAATGCTTCTAATGAAACCATTTTCCAATTTAGTTGTTTGTAATTTGTACGTTGGTTCCTCTATTCACTTTCAAAAACAGAGCTACACACAAGCTTATCTACATGTCAAATTAATTCAGGTTGCATCCTTTATCAAATATCGCCTCCAAACTCATGTTGAAATTTAATATTAGACCTATTTGCCTTTCACTTCTACTTCTGAATTCATTCTCTTAGGAAACAACAATCGCCATCGACTACAAAATGTCCCTGAGGTGAACCTTTGGGGACTCTACTGACTCGAGTTATTGCTTCTGTAACTGGACTTGGTGGGTGCCACTTTCGCACGCAAATGTAGCATTTGCTTTCAAAGAAGCTACTGAGGAAGGCCTAAGGATACTAAAGTAATATCTTCTCAGCACTCAGATGCAATGAAATGTTTAATCATATCTATGCAGTGCTACAAATGGCTTGCAGATGTGTTTTAGAATAAACATTTCACCAGGAAAGAAATAAAGAATAAGATCAATAATAACAAAACAAAATTGAAAGTGCACCAGGATGGAAAGAGCATCCAGAAGGAGGTTATAAAGAGCCAAAAGGCAAAGCTACCAAGTTCCACGCAGTGCTACAATGATGGGAGAGAGGAATGTGTGGGGCTGAGATGTAAGCTGGGCTGGACCAGCTGCCATTTCCTTCAGCAGAGAAAAGCAGGAAGTGGAGGTCAGAAAGAAACGTGCAGGGATGGTGGTATAAAAGGAAGGACTGCAAGAAAAGGATGTGATGTGGGAGAGAAGGGAAGAGAGAGAGAGAGAGAGAGAGAGAGGAGAGAGAGAGAGAGAGAGAGAGAGAGAGAGAGAGAGAGAGAGAGAGAGAGAGAGAGAGAGAGAGAGAATGTCTGCCTCAAAGCCAGGCAGGGGAGAAGGCAGAGGGGAATGCAGGAGGTAAACTGGGGATAATGGTGACCGGAAATGAGCCCTGGTGAAGGGGGTTGGACAACATGAACAACTTTGCAGCTGTGAAAAAAAACAACTGTATTATGAACAACCTCATATCCATGGTGTTTAAATAAAGTAATTTTTAAAGAAGAATGGTATGTGATAGAAAGTCAACTAATAAAAAATTAAAAGCAGTAATATAAACTAAGAGAAATATTTTTATAAAGCATTTTCTGATTGAAAATTGTTTACATCACCCATATACATTTCGGAACATTTGAATCATGAAGAAAGTAAGCAGCCTTATATTGTCAGATATCAAGAAAATCAATTATTTCCAATTCTCTCTCGTCCCCTCTCTCAACCACCCACATATCCACATATACCACACACACATACACACACACACACACACACACACACACACACACACACACACAACCACAGAGACATTCATAATATATAGTTTAAATTTAATTTTACTTTGAAATACCAAGCACTTCTTACATCACTTTAATGGATCATATACACCTTTCCTAATGGCTAGGACAGATTTCATTCAGTTCACTAGTAAAAATATATCTTTCAGAAGAAATGGGAGGGAAAACAAAAACGGAGGAATAGGGAGGACAATTTGGTGATGGGAATCCCCCCTGATTTTATGTAAATATGTACCTAAAATATTATTGTCAACAATATGTAAGCCACTATGATCAAAATAAAAATTATATAAAAAAAGAAAAAAATACACAGCATGCATGAATCTCAAATGCACTGAAATAAAATAAAATGGATAAAAGTTGATGAATTTCAAATATATAATAGCATGAAAAATAAAACGATAGAAACAATATATTAGCAACTGTCAGGAGCTAAAGTAATGAAAGGATTTGCAAAGAAATGGTTTTAAAGGTAATAATCTGTTTTGCAATTGATTATGGTAATTAATAGGATACTTTAGGTTTCTCAAAAATCTCAGAACTATATACCAAGAAGAATGAATTTCTCACTTGTAATTTATACATTTGTGGAAAAAATTTATGGAGAAAAAATTATTGTAAATTCAATAATCAGATCATTTGAGTTATCTTTCAAATGTGCATTTTGAGAGTATTGTCAAATGTTGTAAGCATCAGTTTTACCAAATGTGAGTGATACCAGTAATATCTATCTTTTATAGTTGTCAGCTTACCTTCTTGTTCCAGCATTGTCATGTGATATATTATGCACCTAATGTTAAGCTAATGTTAAAGATACAGCTATTAACCTTTAATACAGTTCTTTAGTTCTAGAAAGCCACTGCATATTGAATAAATATCCATTTAATGGACAAATGAACACAATTACTTAATTTATATTATACTATTACAAAATAAAAATAATAGAATCAAAAAAATATATATATATCTTTCTAAGTTTGGTGGCCAGCACCATGCTAGTCATGTAATGAGTTTTAAGATGTTTGTTAAAATGAACCAAGTATATAAAGCAAGTAAAGTTACATAAATGCCAAACTTTTGGCATTGCCCAGAGTATTCTTTCTAACACAATATGTATGTGCGTAGATTTCAATGAAGAAAGCCAAGATCAGTGAGCCAGTGTGAATATTGGGAGTAAAGTAGTGAGGTCGGAGCAATAATTCAGCAGATAAGACAATCCCCCATGCCACATATGAATGCCCAAATAGCACCTGCAATGATCCCTGACTATTACTAGGCAGTATCAAAAAGAAAAACAAATCTGATATCATTCAGTAGCAAAGAATTGTCAACATGACCAAAGGATGATGAAAAGAAAGAAGAATGAGAAGAGACCATGAGAACATGGTCTCTTCCTGAAAACATCAATGAAAAAGGGCAACTAGACATGCTCTCTAGATGAAAAAGAAAGAAAAAGTATTAAAAATTGCATACACTTGTATCCCAGGAGAGATTCCACAAATTTGCAAAACTATTAAGTTTTTTTATCAATGGTGACAATATTCAAGAATGTCAAACCTTTAGCACTTTCAACAGTAATTTGAACTGGCACAGAAAGATGGTAATTTATGTCATAAAGTGCAACCATTGTATCACTGCTGTTCTAGAACTATCAGATATTTTAACCAACCACAACTCACCAAAGGTAGGTTTTGATAACCCCCAAAACCCCCACAGAGCTCTATTTGGGAATACATCCCCACTTTTCAAAGAAAAAAAGCCATAAATTCATGAACATTGTTTCTACCATCTTCTTCTTCTTCTTAGTCACCATCTTCTATTGGGTTCTGTTGCAATTGCTTATATGTTAGTGCCATTTCCCTTTTACTCTTTCTATCTGGTACCATCACTTATACACCAGTCAAGTAATCTTTTAAATTTTATTTGAAGCATCATTTTTATAATACTATCAATGATAAGATTTTATATATAATAGTCCAACACTATATCACCTACCAACACTTAGGTCAATTAATATTAAGAGATTATACAAATGTCATGACATAGAGAAACACAAACTCAGGGACTACATTACATATTAGGTTTTTTTGCTCAACAATCTCTGCATTTTGGAACTGGTACAGCAGGTAAGGCACTTAGGTTCAATCCCTGACATTCCATATCATCCCCTGAGCACTGTTAGGAATAATTCCTGCTCACAGAACCAGTAATAATCCCTGAACACCACCAGATATATCCCCTCTCAAAAATAATTCTGTATTTAGTTTCTCCTCTTCCACCCAGAAACTTTTTTTCTACCTTAGACCTGGTATTTTTTATACACCTTCTAGAATGTGTGTTCTTCTTTTTCACATAGTTAGCATCTCCTTTTGATTCTGGTCTTAGGAAATCCTTCTATTTCCAAGTCCAATGGCCACCCATTCATTCAAATTACTTTCTTCATCTTACCTTGCTAGCCAATAGTTTTCTTGTGTATTAGGTGATTTGGTGTTTGCCAATCTCTGTTAAAGTAGAAGCTCCAGAAAAGTCCAGATTGATCAATGACTATCCTAGCACTCAAAAGAGCTCAGTTTAAAAATTATTTGTTGAAAGAGCAAAAAGAAAGCAAAAAAAATATTTTTTTGCTTAAAGGAGCATCACATCCACAAAGAACATACAAATCAGTCAAAACCAGGTCAAGTCATAGCCCTTCTCCAAGATGATCTCCTCCTAATTCTCTGGGACTGAACAGGTTATACTGCACAGCCCAAGGGAAATGGGATTTGATGTGGTTGTCAGTGGTATTAGTATTAGTGAGTATTAATAGTAGCATTAGATTTAGTATTAGCATGAGTATCAGTATTGTAGACCCTATGTGAAATGCAAAATAAGAAGCAGGATACTGTTGCAGTAAGCCCTTTGGATGGGCTTGGATGGTGGTGGATGGTGATGGAGGCCTTTCTTCTCCAGCTCAGGACCACGTGGCTCCACCTTCTCCTACATGCAGGTATCTGGGTTCAGGAGAGCAGCGGGTATAAGACTCACTTACAGACAGTCTTCAGAAAGTATCAGCTTTATTTGCCCTGGTCAACATGTGTGGCCTATTTAAGCACATGCCATCCTTAGCTTTCCCTGCATCTTAACTTCTTTCAGCCATCTTTTCTCCTGCTTCTATCTCCAACCTCATCCAGGCAAAAATCTCCTTTGGCTTCTCAGGACAAACCTTTTATAACCTTTCCAACACCCCTCCCAGGAATGGGAGGGTCTTTCTTATAGGTAAGCTTACACAAAGAATAGGGGTAGGGTTACAGGAGACCTGTATCAAAGTGATGCAAATTCAGTCTCCCAATTGGAGAGGCCTCCCAATTGTAGGAAACTTCTCAAAACTGGAAAAAGGTATAGTTCTGCATTTTCAGGGACTCTAGAAGGAATCCTTGCCAATGCCTTACTTGATAACCCAGAGGGACCATCTGGGGATGATCTCTAGAACTGTAAGGTAATTTGTGTGTTAATCACAGGCTCCTTGGTAATAGCAGCATTAGAAAACGCTAACGTACAGTGTCCAAAATGGGTGGTACCAAAGGACTATCCAGACAGAAGCCACTGCCAGCCTTCTTTCTGAATCTTGCAGGCACCTGCTAGGAAGGGCAAGCAACTCACTTCCAGTGAGCTAATAAAGCCAAGTGAGAAAACTCACTTTGAGTCCCACTGCTTTTTGTTTTCCTTTAACTGCCACTTCTTAGTCTCACACCCTACAAGGTGCAAAAAAAAAAATCCACCAAAAACCCCACCCACACAATCCTCCCATTTCCTTCCATGTGCCAAAAGAAAAGCAATTAGACTCCCCCATCCCATCTTCCTCCACCCTAAAACCTTCCTAATCAAAGCCATTTGCTAGCACACTAAAAAGCCAGGACAAATTTGATACACAATATCTGCTCTCATTCAATTACTCCACTAAGAATCAAATTCAATGCTTGGATGCACACGATACCCAAATTCAACTCTAATCTTTTCCCTGTGAATCATGAATAGAACATTTGAGTGGATATTACCCAGTAAAGAAATAACAAACATGCTAATAAAAATAAAAACGCTCCTCAATTATTTTTCACTTATCCCTTATGAATTCGATAGCCTAAAAAAAATGGAAGTGAGCCTGCTGAGGTAAGGAGATCACATTAGTACTATAAATTTCTTAATAGATATAAATTTGTTTCTCCTACAGCAAATTTGGGTGCTTTTTCATGCTTTCTGTAATGAAATCAACAAGAATGAAAAGAATTTCCTCATTTTGTTGTGTCCGTGTTTTGGGTTTAGTGGTATTATATTGCTACTAAATGTTCTCCCACAGAAAAAGTCACTGAAAAATGAAAGATATATATATATATATGTAAACTGAGAATAATCCATCTTGAAGCTTAGCAATTTTATTAATAGAAGTTTCTCTTACACACCTATCTCTCCGCTTTTGTAAAAAGACAATTTCAGGACAATTGAGAAAACAAACAAATACATTACATGGGATTATTACTTTTGCTGCATGTAAGAATCACATGGAATCCATATATTTATATATAAATATATCTAGCAAATATAAAGAAAATTGAACTGAATCTGCTGAAGTTAATTTGAGCCAAAGTTTTTATTGGGGGTGGTGGTGGTGGTAAGAACTAGGATTTGCTTTGAAATGCTCCAAAGGGGTAGGGAAAACTGAAATAAGATGAACTGAATGATGGGCGTCAAGGGCTGCTATTATTCTCTGGTGCTGAATTGTCTATATGGGTGTGATTTGTCATAGACAGAAATGAAGGAATAGAGAGAGAGTTATAGGAAATTTAGGTGTTGCCTTGTAGGCAACTAATTCTAGGTTGATCCCAACATCACGTGATTCTTGGAGCATTCCCCCAAGCACCCAAGTACCACTAGAAGCAACCAGAAGTACCACTGGAGCACTGCCTAGAATTCTTTAAAATTCTGTCGGGGACAGAACGGTGGCACAAGCAGTAGAGCATTTGCCTTGCATGCACTAACCTAGGACAGACCTCGGTTCAATCCCCTGGCATCCCATATGGTCCCCCCAGGCAGGAGCAATTTCTGAGTGCATAGCCAGGAGAAACCCCTGAGCATCACTGGGTGTGGCCCAAAACCAAAATAAAATAAAATTCTTTCTAAATAGTAGTATAAGCCATATATATTTAGTGTTTGATACTGATTGTAACTTCACAGAATTAATAGGAATGCAAATGTTAAAAGTCCAGTTGTTACTTCTTCATAAAATATTAGCTCGCTGGGGCCGGGCGGTGGCGCTAAAGGTAAGGTGCCTGCCTTGCCTGCGCTAACCTTGGACGGACCGCGGTTCGATCCCCCGGTGTCCCATATGGTCCCCCAAGCCAGGAGCAACTTCTGAGCACATAGCCAGGAGTAACCCCTGAGCGTTACTGGGTGTGGCCCAAAAACCAAAAAAAAAAAAAAAAAATATTAGCTCGCTGTGAAGTGGAAGTTCTCTGCAGAGAAAACAGAAAGCTCAATGCGTCAGTAAACATGTTTTTATGATTTATGACTGAGACTGCCTCATAAACATGTTAACTGAACAAAAATGTTAACATTAGCAAACATGAAATAGAGTAGATTACTGAGAAAAATATGAAAAACCCAATGCTCTATGGCTTTCAGAACTTAATATGTTAACAAGAAATAAAACATAATTAACTATATACAAGGAAAATAACTGTACTGTTTTTTGGGAGGGTGGGAGAATTGGGACCACACTTGGCAATACTCAAAGATCACTCCTGACTCTGCACTCAAGGATCATTCCTGGTTGTGCTCAGGATACCATATGGGATACTAGAGACTGAATCTGGGTCCGCCATGTTCAAGGCAAGCACTTCACTCAAGGCAAGCACTTCACTCACTGAATTGATTGTCAACCAAAATGTTAATAAAAACCATTTTCATTAAAATTAATGAAAATGGGGCCCGGAGAGATAGCACAGTGGCGTTTGCCTTGCAAGCAGCCAATCCAGGACCAAAGGTGGTTGGTTCGAATCCCGGTGTCCCATATGGTCCCCCGTGCCTGCCAGGAGCTATTTCTGAGCAGACAGCCAGGATTAACCCCTGTGCACCGCCGGGTGTGGCCCAAAAACCAAAAAAAAAAAAATTAATGAAAATTTAAAATTATTAAAATTATTTGATAAAATAATTTTGATTGACCAATAATGTGAATGCAAGCTGTATTTGCATGAGTCAGTTTTTGTTCTAACTCATCGATAGAGATGATGGGTTGCTTATAGATCTTTTCCAAATTTACAAAACACACCCCGAAAGCAAAGCTAGTGGCAACTTGAATCCAAGAGAAAGATTAAATTTCCAAGCAGGAACACTTCTGTAGGGATGGGGAACACTTCCTTAGAAGAGGAGACACTTCCTTGGGAAGGGAGCTCTTCCATATGAGCAGCTCATGACCAATCTCGCTCTGTCTCATTCCATCTCGTACACTCTTCTCCCTCCTCACAAGACTTCTCTGAATTGAAGTCTATTATCATTACCAAAAAAAATGAAAAACTAATCAAATAACAGCTAATGTTCTGAGTGTGTCTAATTTAGGACAGCAATATAATCCAAATGTTTTTTAATCACTAATCTTTCCCATCGCTTCATTATACCCATAAGCTCAAATGGAAATGCTTTACAGAAACAAGAAAATCACGAGTGATATTTTTAGTTGGCCCTTTCTAACATCACAATGAAAATAATTTCATATAGGTCTCGTGTTCTTAGTTGGAATATTTAACTTCGTTCCATTCCCTGACTCCCACCTGCAAGGCATTATGTCTCTTCTGTTATGCAATTGATGTTTTCAATTTGACAATTCTTTTCCCAGTCTTGATCTTAACCACCATAGTTATTTTACCTTGACTTCAAGTGGGAGTGACATTTTTTTTCTAAATGTAGACAAAATGCACAAGTAGAGGTATTTTCATTGATTTCCCCAGATCACAGATAATTTTGGTCTTATCTCAAACCTTTCTACTTTTAGACTCCTTTCATCTTTCTAGACACAAACGTTTTAGGTTTTCATCTAAAATCAGAATTTTTCACAGTACAAAGAAGCATATGGTCATAAAATATATAACTTGAATAAATCGTGATATTCTATAATGTCTATCAGAGACGTGGGACTGAGAATAATAAAGTAAATCTGAGAACACTTACTAAAACCGGATGCTACCAAATTTATTAACCTACCACTCTCTTTTTTAGGTTTAAAAAAATCATTGGTGGAGTGGGGCTGGAGCAATAGAACAGTGGGTAGGGTGTTGGCCTTGCATGCAGCCAACTCAGGTTCAATACCCAGCATCCTATATAGTTCTCTAAATTTGCTAGGTATAATTTCTGAGTGCAGAGCCTGGAGTAACCCCTGAGAACTGCCAGGTGTGGCCCAAAAACAAGGGATAGGGAGAGACAGCATAGAGACAAGGCTTTTACCTTGCATGCAGCTGATCCTCATACAATTCTCTGTTGTCTAAACATCATTATACACCTGAGCAGGGCCAGGAATCATGCCTGAGCACCACCAGAAAGGCCTCCTTCCCACCTCCCACAAAAGCGACCTCTCTTGAATGCTTAGCATTTTAGGTGTTTATAGCTAGGAGATACATTTGATCAGAGTTGATGCCTTGCTAAAGATCTGTTAGCTTTGATTGGTGGTTAATCTCCTGTCTTAATGGGAAAGGGAAGTAAATGACAAATTTAAGTTTAGCATATCTTTTTAGGCTATGCAAAGTAGTCAAAGAAAGTGCTATAAAAGAAATATTTTATAATATACTTTCTGAAATCTTACCAGGTTCCAAGTTTTATTTAAAAGAACAGATAAATATGGGGCCAGCGAGGTGGCGCTAGAGATAAGGTGTCTGCCTTGCAAGCGCTAGCTAAGGAAGGACCGCGGTTCAATCCCCCGGCGTCCCATATAATCCCCCCAAGCCAAGGGCGATTTCTGAGCGCTTAGCCAGGAGTAACCCCTGAGCATCAAATGGGTGTGGCCCAAAAACAAAACAAACAAAAAAAAAGAACAGATGAATGCATTTATGTGATTCAACAGAACTCCACTTTAAGATGATTATCTAGCCACAAATATGCTCATCTATTGCAAGTGATAAAGACATTCAGATATAAAAAGTCTCTATAACCAGATTAGTGCCAAATTTGAGAGACTCAAGTAAATATAAAATGCCAAACCATCAGGAGGAAAAGAGATCTCAGTAGCTGCTATTAATGATGGGAAATATGCAAATACGATACAAAATGGTACTATTTATTATGGAACAAGGGAGAAAATTGAAAACCAATAGAAACAAATCAGCCAGCACATTGCTGGCTTTGACCTGGTGTCACTCCAATGACAACCTTATGCAAGGCAAATGGCTTACCTCCCTGAATTTTGTGTTTTGTGATATCCAGTGAGATGATGAAACATATTTGTAAGGAGGATACCTATATAGAATTCAGTTACTCCTACAAAGCATGAGAATTTATCAACAGTCAACATTATGTCAGTTATGCCTGTATTCAAAAGAGGAGTAGAGAGAGACACTGGCCTCATTAGGCCACAATTTCCATTAAAAACCAAAACTTGCTTCGAAGGAAGGAAGGCATTTGAAGAGATAAAATTGGCCAGGATGACTCCTGTCCTGTCCTTTGTTACTTGAATTGCTTCCTCCCTACAGCGGTCAATTGATGACACAGAAAAAGAAATAATGACATAGTTGAGGGAAGCATAAAGCAATCATGGTTCATTTTCTTTTAGTTTGCTTATTTATTAACAATATAAGCCAAAGTACAGAGTTTGGGTAGACTGCTTTTTTTGGAGGTTGTTTTTTTTTTTTTTTTTGCGGGGGGGCTACACTCAGTGATGCTCAGGGGTTACTCCTGTATATGCACTCAAAAATCGCTCCTGGCTTGGGGGACCAGATGGGATGCCAGGGGATTGAACCGCAGTCCATCCTAGGCTAGCACTGGCAAAACAGATGCCTTACCCTTGTGCCACCGCACCGGGCTCTAGACTGCATTTATTTTAAGAGAGGATATCAATAGTTGAGCACATTAGAAAGTATATATGGTCTTCTAATAAGGATAAAATGCAGATGAAGGCCTTAACCCAAACAAAGTATTTTTGGTGAGTCCACATCTGAATAAAGTATTTTGATCTTTTCATTGAAAACTGGCATTGTAAGCTGGTTACGCTCTTCAAGCCACTTGCTTGTCTCTATGTCTCTTTACATTTTCCATTCTGGAAAATCCCTTGTGCACTCTCTCTATTTTTTCTCTCTTTTGTGTATGTATTTTCTCTTTTTCTCTCCCCTTACATCTAAATATCTAAGTAGATATTAATGAAATGTATCTTACTTCACTGCTTTAAACACACACACACACACACACAAAATCTGGTTAAAAACTCTTCTTAAATGTATCTTACTTCACTGCTTTACACACACACACACACACACACACACACACACACACACGCGCGCGCGCATGCACGCACACACACGCACACACACAAAACCTGGTTAAAAACTCTTCTTACCCGACCCCCCGCTCCCCCTTTCCTCCGGATCTCCAGGTGGGTTTCTGGAAGAAGCTGATGGGGCACCCTGGGTTTTCCCCACTCCCTGGCCGGTCCAGACCCTGGCCTAGGGTGGGGCTTAAATCCCTGTCCTTCGGGCTTGGGAGGGTCTCTCTCCCTTCCTGGAGCAGGATTTTTAGCCAACATGGGCGGGCAGCTGGCAGGCCTCCGCATGTGCCAGCGGCCCCTTAGCCCGACCTAGGGTAGGGGGGCTCGGACATGGGTCACCCGACCCCCCTCTCCCCCTTTCCTCTGGATCTCCAGGTAGGTTTCTGGAAGGAGCTGATGGGGCACCCTGGGTTTTCCCCACTCCCTGGCCGGTCCGGACCCTGGCCTAGGGTGGGGCTTAAAAACTCTTCTTACCCGACCCCCCCACCCCCGCTCCCCCTTTCCTCCGGATCTCCAGGTGGGTTTCTGGAAGGAGCTGATGCGGCACCCTGGGTTTTCCCCACTCCCTGGCCGGTCCAGACCCTGGCCTAGGGTGGGGCTTAAATCCCTGTCCTTCGGGCTTGGGAGGGTCTCTCTCCCTTCCTGGAGCAGGATTTTTAGCCAACACGGGCGGGCAGCTGGCAGGCCTCCGCATGTGCCAGCGGCCCCTTAGCCCGACCTAGGGTAGGGGGGCTCGGACATGGGTCACCCGACCCCCCTCTCCCCCTTTCCTCCGGATCTCCAGGTGGGTTTCTGGAAGGAGCTGATGGGGCACCCTGGGTTTTCCCCACTCCTAGGCTGGCTACAGAGGTTGGCTAAGGGGGTGGAGATTGATCTGGGGGGTGGCAGATAGCTGCTCAGCTATACTCAGGCTGTCACTGGCAATTTCATACCAGTCTACATTTTGCAAACCGCGCGGGGGAACATATGCTCCTCCCAACCATTAGTACCCCAGATTTACTCTTTTTAACTTCAGTAACACACAGTTCTATTCTCTGACCAAAGACATACAGTAGATCTAACAAATCCCAGACCTACTTAGAAGGACACAAATTGAACACATATTGAACACATATATCTTTTGAATATTTTATGGGTATTTTCTTTAACTGATGTAACTCTCTATATATTCTTCTACTATGATGTTTCTATCCACTTTTCATCTTGTCTTTTCTTTGTAAGCTGTTCAGTAAGGATTGTTGGTGGAACTGTCCCTCAGTTTGATGCCTATGATTGAACTATGTCATGGAAAATGCTGGTCTTGTTCCCATTGCCTCCAGATGCACCAATATCGCTTCATGGCATTGATCCTTGTTTGCATAGACACATTAAAATGGGAAAACACCATACATACAGATAAGTTCTTATCTAATAAATCTCAGTACAATGAACCTTACACCCTGAACATTGATATAATGACCTGCACAGGCCTCAGAAGAATGGGCATCCTCCATTCACGCCGGAACCAGGCAAGCTATCTACGAAACATCCAAGGTCTTTTATAGCAACAGCTGGAAGCAGTCCTCTACCAGGAAAGACTCTACCAAGGGTCTGACATCGACCTCCTAAAAAGAGACTTCCGTTTACACTGAGAAGACTTGACAACAACAATGACCTGCTCTACAGGACATGGTTCTCTCTATTGCCCCATAAGTGTGAGGTGAAATGAGAGGATGCTCCGCACCATCCTGACTACAATATGGGATATGCAGACTCCAGGATCTTTAATACAGAAGCATGATACCAACAACAACAGAGACTAAGTGAGGAATGGAGGTGTATTGCCACTACAGAGGATGACTTGAATTGGACAAACTAGTGTGCCTGGAGCCTAGAGTCAGTCCTGTGCCAGGAAACTTCAGGGGTAGGGTCTCCTTGTATTTAGACCATAATTTGTCTTTCCATATCCCTTATGTTTTGGTGGGCCTATGCAAACAAATGCCACTTTAATACCGTTTTTTACTATGTTCCCTTGACTCCAATCCTTAAGAAAAACAACCCACTAAAACTTTTGAGGCTAACTTAAACTAGTAAGCATGTGCATGGAACTAGAGAAATGTACTTTGCCCTCAATGTTTAAGGAGTTACATAAGTCTAATGTCTTTAGATTATATTGTGTGCTGCTAAGAAATAGTATGTACTACAACTGGGGATTTGAGGGGCAAAGTAATTGTATTGTACATGGGTTCAGTTTTGTTTTTCTTAATGTTCTTTGGCTGAAAGTTCAAGGCTGGGATATCATCGATGGGACTACCGAGAATTCTGTTTATGGGTGATTGGGCTTCCACTGTAACTTTACCCTGTCCTCTTTCTTTGCATCTTTGTTGTCATAATTAAAATAATAAAGGAAAATGAAAAAAAAATGAAAAAAAAAACTCTTCTTAAATTCAGTAATTTAAATTGCAAGCTTAATTTTTCTTTACCTAAAACAACACAATAGCAAGTGAAAAAAAAAGCATGACAGACCCTGGAAGAAAGTAAAATGTACATATTAAAGTACTTTTTCCAGAATGCTTTTTCATGTTTTTTTGAGCAAAAGGCCAGCCATATTAATTTTTTGTTACATCTCACAAACTCTATGCTTTGTTCTGTGCAACATGCACAGTAAGATAATTATTATTTCACAAAACTTTTATTTAATAAAACAAAAGTAGGGGCCGGGCGGTGGCGCTGGAGGTAAGGTGCCTGCCTTGCCTGCGCTAGCCTAGGACGGACCGCGGTTCGATCCCCCGGCGTCCCATATGGTCCCCCAAGCCAGGAGCGACTTCTGAGCCAATAGCCAGGAGTAACCCCTGAGCGTCACCGGGTGTGGCCCAAAAAAAAAAAAAAAACCAAAAAAAAAAAAAAATAATAAAACAAAAGTAGAAAGGAATAAGTGGGTGGACTGAAGCATAATATGCATTTTTCTTAAACCATAGGAGATCTAAAACTACTTTATGGAAGAAAAGAAAAGGCTTAATTAAAGACCTCTTCTTGTTGCCCTGTAAACTTATTTGAACTCCTGTTCCCTGTTATGATCTCTGCTTAATCTATAATTCTCTACCTAGTGTACAAAGGTTATCTAGATTCGCCTAATGCTGACTTCTGCATGCCCCATGCATTGTTGTTCAACTCTACCCTTCAACACCAAGGGAACTATAAGTGCTGTGATTTCCCAGTTTCTCTCACCCTATTGGCCTTCAGGTGGCCCAACTTTCATGTCTGTACCTTTTCTTCACTATCTTTTCAGTCCTATCAGGCCTGTTCTGTCTTCCCTACAGATAAATCACAAGGGCTATTTCCCCCAGAAGTCTGGCATCTTTCTAAAATCGTCACACTTGTTCTCTTAACCTAAAAGTCCTGTCTCACAGACATCCTACCTATTGACTGAGAGAGGAGATGAGGTCATTTCCTCTTTGTTTTGACCCCCCCCCCCATAGTTGATCTCCATACACAGAAATCTGAGCAATGAGGGAGAGAAAGGACTTAGTATGTTTGAAGAAGTATGATGTTAAAAAAACGTGTTAAGCATGCAGCTTACAGTGATCCTGTGAAAGAAGTAGTTATGTCCTACTTTGTAGATGAGAAGTTTCAATAAGTTATCCCAGGCCTAGGGATGAAACTCAGCAATAAAGTATTTGCCTGGTATCTGTAATTATATAAGCAAATAACTTGTTCTAAGATTGTACAGTCAGGACCAAAGCTTGAAAGAATTCCCTCCACTATGAAGATAATAACTACCAATTGCACTAGTAGACCAGACCTGAAAGAATAATTTTAAGAGTCATGTGAGACAGCTATTTTATTTTTGAGTGCTCAAGCTGTCTTAGGAGTTATGGATGTAAGGAAGAAAAACTTAAAAAGGGCAATAACTGGCCTGTTTGGGTGAGTAAGAGGGTTGAGAGACTGTCAGAGAGGCCAAAGGTTTTTATATGATTTGAGGCACGCAAAAGAGAGAAAGCACATACTTTCTAAAATTAATCCAAAAGGTAATGACATAATAAGTTAATTTTTTACAGGAACTACAGAGAACAGAATCTCTGTTTATCAGTTAAAAGAAAAATTGGACAATTCGGCAAAGACCAAACCAAGAGGGAGTATCATGGTGGAGGAGCTGGAATTAAGGAAGGAATTTCATCTTATTTTCCTTAATGGAGAGAAACTGAAGATTGTCGCTGAGCTTTTTGTTTAAAATTTGAGCCTCATATTGAATCTTCTAACAATCGTTTAGGATAATTTCTCTTCCAGATTGAAGTAAAACGATCTGTTTTCCTCACTCAGGGTTTAACTGTTGGATTCCTTCCGTAAAAGGCATAATTGCCAAAATAACCGCAGGTTTCATACCTGATTATATCAGAAATCCCAGTGGAAATAAAAATGTTAATATGGGGTATGAGTGTAACGTGCTAATAAGCAGAATGAGAGCATCGTTATAGCAATTTTATTCTTAGCTCAAAAGTGAAAAGCAAAAGATTTAATTTCAGGGTAAAGACATTCTGAAAAACCATCTGTTTCCTTAGATATTTTAAAAGCTTACACATATATATACACCCATATGTATATGTATATATATATAATACTTTCACATCTATATACTTTTCATTGGAAAATTTTAAAAATAGCTAAAGAATAAAAAGTTGGGCTATATATTGCAATAAGAGTATGTCCAGGGGGCAGAGAGGTGGCAAAGCAGTAGGGTGTTTGCCTTGCACACAACTGACCTATGACAGACCACAATTTGATCCGCCAGGGTCCCATAAGGACCCCCAAGCAAGGAGCGATGTCTGGGCACATAGCCAGGAGTAACCCCTGAGCATCACCGGGTGTGGCCCAAAAACAAACAAACAAACAAATAAACTTGAATCACTGTTTAAACAGAGAAGTAACAAAGCTGCAACTCATTTTTTTTTTCAAACACATGTTCTTATTTAAATATCTTCTCCTTTAGGGATGGGGTGTCAAACTTGAACTTCCATTTTTAAAAAAAGGAATTAAAGGACATATTTTCATGTGAGGAGGTGTATATATATATATATATATATTTATATATATATATATATATATATATATATATATATAAAGTCAATATGTCCTTTTCAAAAAACCAGTGGCTATGGGACCGGAGAGATAGCATGGAGGAAGGGCATTTGCCTTGCATGCAGAAGGTCGGTGGTTCGAATCCCGGCATCCCAAATGGTCCCCCCTGAGTCTGCCAGGAGTGATTTCTGAGCTTAGAGCCAGGAATAATCCCTGAGTGCTGCCGGGTGTGACCCAAAAAAAAAAAAAAAAAAACAGTGACTAAAAAAATTTAGCATCCATTACTGAATCTCACACAACAGGGTTCAAATGCAATCTAACATACAGTTATCAAAACACTTTTGAGAAAAGTTTTAAAGAAAAGAGTCAAAATATTAAAGCCACGTCCAACTGGCTTGATTCCATTATCAATAATATTCTAAAAATAGTGTTCAGCCCAATTTTATATTTAAATATACTATGCTTTTCCATATATGCTAAGCTGTGCTTTTTTTAATTAAGCAATGAAGCAATGTTCTTGAGTCACAAGATCACGTTGTCCTCTCTATGTGTGTGAGTAGTTAACTGTGGCAATAAAATTCCTCATTGCTCCTGTTTGAATTCGTGCTCGGAGACCTCCCTTTTATGTACCAAGAATCTCCCTCACTTTCCCAATTTATCCATTCCTCAAGATCCACCAAAGACCTACCTACCTTCTGTGTTTCAAACAACCCTCTAACTTTCAGAATTAATTCACTCCACAAGACCTAGGTAGATTGCAAAAGTTCAGCTTAATTTAAGCGATTTCTTGGAATTGACAAAAATAATACGCTAATGAAATAATAACAAAATAAATAAATGTACTAATGATGGTCAATCCCCCCAAAGAAGTGTCCATTTGAAATAAATAACCCGTATAAACATACTGCACCATTGGACTTACTTCCTTAAATTTATTCACTTGCAAAAAGTAAGTTATAGATTGTGTGGCATAGAGATTATGCCCAGCATATTGTTGTTCAAAGTATCCAGAGTCTGAGAAATTGCACATAGCAATAGTGACTGGTTTTGCCAATGAAAACACCAAAATGGCATTTAGCAAAGACTAGAAAAACTGAGTCTTTATATGACCTGTAGAAATCCCAGAGGGGTAAGGCATGCCTTATATCTGACTAACCCTAGTTCCATCCCAACTCTGCAGAGTAACACCGGGTTCACTCCTGATCATGTTGTCCAAGCATGTTGTCTTAACATTCAACTCCTATCATTTAGTTCTTAGTCTGTAGTTTATTCTTAGCTCTAACAAGTGGGCAGTACATGTGGGTGGGCACATATGAATGCATATACATGGGTCTGTGCATATACATATAGCAGATGTTGATGCTAGTGAGGTGAAAAGCACCTCAGGATGCCATTCTGCTGATGACAAAGCCTCTGAAAATGGCCTAGCACTCCACTCCCTGAGAGGTTTCCCTTCTCCAGGAGGTTCCTCAAACCTTTTATTCAGCTCCCCCCAATCCCGCTTCCACTTGTTTCTAACATGGGTCACACTCAAACACAGAATAATGAGCTAATACATCTGAATAGGGATGTTTTTGCAGGAAGGAGAATCTTGTTCTTCTTGTAGCCATAACCTCTAATAGAGTTATAAAATTAAAAATTAATTTTAAAATGTGTAGCTGAGCATTGACCCCAGATCTGGGTCTTAAAAATTTTACTCTAGGAGTCATGGAGAAAATGTCACTGGAGCAAAGGGAACAGAGATGTTTCCTTTCATCTTGGAACATCTTCTGTGATCTCAACTCTCTCTTCCAGTCTGGGATCCCTCCCCAGACCCAGATTTTCACAATTAATCTATGCTCCAGCCAAGTACTGGGAATGTCTGGCTGTCAGGACTCTGGTTGCCTTTCTATTCTTTCTTTTTTTTTTTTTTTTTTTTTTTTTTGGTGACAAGTTCATTACACAGAATTATTTAAAATACATAGTGACAATGAATGAAGGGCATTCCCACCACCAATGTTGTCCTCCCTCCACTCCTGTTCCCAGCATGTCTCCCACATCTCCCTCCTTTACCCCCCCAGAATCCTAGTGCAACTGGTCTCCACCTTACAGCGTGTTATAGGTTGGGAATCTATTCTGTTTGGTGTTCCAGTCTGGTCATTTTTTTATTTACACTACATGTTCATATGACTGATCCTGGAATCGTTCTTTTCCCCCCTCAATTAATGAGGCTGAATGATTCAAGTTATGCTATTCTGTTGGAGATAAAAAGGTTAAGAAAAAGAGTAGGAAAAAATTGGTATTAACTACTAAAAAAAGAAAAAAAATCACTGAATAATAATATAATATTGAAAATGAAACTAAATATACAAAAAAGTGATTCTTAAGCCATGTTAAATTTGTTAGATATGAGGTAGCAAGAAAAAAAAAAGACAGGGGCCAGAGAGATAGCATGGAGGCAAGGCATTTGGCTTGCATGCAAAAGGACGGTGGTTCCAATCCCTGCATTCCATATGGTCCCCTGAGCCTGCCAAGAGCGATTTCTGAGTGTAGAGCCAGGAGTAGCCCTGAGAGTTGCTAGGTGTGACCCAAAAACAAAAAAAAAAAAATACAGACAACACAAATAAATAAACGAGCTTGTTCTTGGTCTAGAAAGGCAGCAGGTGAATTGGAGAAGTAAGTGTGCATGTCCTCATAGATACGTATACATATGTAGACATTGCAGATGAAGATGAATGGGAAGTTCATAAAGGAGCAAGAAAACTACATACTGGCATGACTAACTCAGTCAACCAATCTTAATTTACTAAGAGTCCCCAATATCAGCAATTTGTATCAACTCATTTACATGATAAAAAAACTTCCCCTTTAACAAGCCCTTGATCCACTCCTTTTTCATACTTTAATTCTAAGTAATTTTTCTATACATTGTATCTAAGTCAAAGAGAGACTTTGATAGAAAGTTTGCCTATGCAATCACACACACATATACACACTTTAAACACACATATTCTGAGTCTATAACTATTAATAAGTACAAAACATAATTTACACCTGCTTTATAAATCAATATATATTATGCAAATATACTTTTTCTGAAATCCTGGAAATTGACTTTATACTGAAAATTACACATTATAAAAATTACCTGTTATAAATAACACCAAAGCATTAAAAATTAGTACATACCACCAAATCACCAAGTTACAAGCAGCTATTCTTGGGCTTTATTATACATCTTTGTGAAGAACTTCTGTCTAAAATTTCAGTCACATATCTATCTCCTCCTGAGCCACTTCTCTTGCTTACAGACTCAACCACAAATTAGTCAACACATCTTTATTTTTTGCCACATGCAGATCCAGCATTATATAAGAGAATAAAAGTTAAGCTCCTAAGATTTGCCCAGTAGCAAATTTATATACTCATTGGAAGCAAAGATTAATTGATGGACAAACTTTCATTGGCATCCAGTCCTTGCTATCCATGGTCCAGGTATTCTGTTAGCACTAAGAATAGAGCAATAAGCAACAGACAGTCCCTAGGCTCAAACACAGCATGTTCACAATAAACAGCATTTTATATAATAAGTACCCTAATGAAGATAATTTAGACCAAACGAAATCTTAAGAAGTGATTATTTCTAACTGAAGAGCTGAAATTTGACAGAGATTTGCAAAAGCCGGCTCCCTGTGTGTGACACCAGGCGGGGAAAATCCGCGAAAGTACACCGGCCCAGTGGGGCCCAACTGTGAAAAACTGTGAGTGTGACCTGTCTATGTCTGTCTACTGTCCTCTTGCGTGAAACTCTTGCGAGTGGGGCAAAAAGAGACTCCAGAAACCTCGCTCGCCCAGACGCCATTTTCAGGGAGGGACTACAGAGCATGAAAACCGGCTAAGCTTTGCAAAAGCCGGCTCCCTGTGTGGGACACCAGGTGGGGAAAATCCGCGAAAGTACATCGGCCCAGTGGGGCTCAGCTGTGAAAGACTGTGAGTGTGACCTGTCTATGTCTGTCTACTGTCCTCTTGCGTGAAACTCTTGCGAGTGGGGCAAAAAGAGGCTCAGAGGAGCACGGCCGCTCCGCTTCGCTACGCGGCCGTGCACTCTTTCTAAGGAAAGAACTCCATTGCAACAAGAAGGAAAAATCACACTAAGAACGGCGCTATATCACAGAAGCAAACATTTCTCTCTGGACTGTCTTCTCTGTTGCATGCTTGGGCCTAAGATTTGACCCAGTGTGAGGCTTCATCCATGGAGGACTCCCCTCCCTTAGAGGCAAGTCAGCCCATCCAGAAAGGGAGGAGCAAGAGGAGTGTGCTGCCTGTATCATATAGACAATGAATACCACCACAACACGTAGAAAAACCCACAATACAAGTGTGACAATGGGGAAACAACGCAGGCCAGCATCAGACATAGAGAATGAAGATGACAATTCTGAGGACCAGATAATGACCAACCAACTAATCAACCTCTCAGATAAGGACTTTAGACTAGCAATATGGAAGATGCTCAACGGACTCCAAGAAACCATGGATCGAGTTGAACAGAACACTAATAAGAACCAAGAAAATATGAAGACAGAAATCACAAAACTCCAAACCGAAATAACATGTCAACTAACAGGACTGAAAAAGTCAGTAAACGAAGTGAATGACAAAATAGATAAGCTCTGGGACAGGGTATCAGAAGCTGAGAATAGACTTGGTGCTGTGGAAGATGAGATACATATCAGTTCCATACAGCAGGAGAGATTGGACAAAAAACTTAAAGCAAATGAGCAGACAATGGAAAAATTAGTCAAAGAATGGGAACAGATGAAAATAGAAGTCTATGATAAGATCAACAGAAACAACTTAAGAATCATTGGAGTCCCAGAGACCCAGGAAGAAAATTTCCAGGAAGAATCAACAGTCAAGAACATCATTAAAGAGAAACTTCCAGAGGTAAAGAATATATGTGATCAAATCCTGCATGCCCGAAGAGTACCAACCAAAAGAGACCCCAGAAAAACCACCCCAAGACACATCCTAGTCACGATGACAAATCCCACAGATAGAGACAGAATTCTGAAAACAACAAGATCAAAAGGGGAAATCACGTTCAAGCAAGCTTCCCTGAGATTTACAGCAGACCTGTCACCAGAAACACTCAATGCCAGAAAGCAGTGGTGGGATATTGTGACAAGACTGAATGAAATGAATGCTTCACCCAGAATACTATACCCAGCAAAACTCACTTTCCGGTTTGACGGAAGAATACATGGCTTCACAGACAAAAAACAGCTCAGAAACTTCACAGACACAAAACCAGTCTTAAGAGAAAAACTGAAAGACCTAATCTAAGACAAGACTACCCAAAAGACACACCAATTTTTAAAATAAAGATGGCGTTAAATCCCAGGACAATTCTTTCTCTCAATGTCAATGGACTAAATGCACCAGTTAAGAGACACAGAGTGGTTAAATGGATCAAAAAACTCAATCCAACCTTCTGCTGCCTACAAGAAACGCACCTGAATAGTCAGAACAAAGATAGACTCAAAATAAAAGGCTGGAGAAAAATTATCCAAGCAAAAAACACCCATAAAAAAGCTGGAGTGGCCATACTAATATCAGATAATGCAAACTTTATACTCAGGAAGGTTGTAAGGGACAAAGATGGACATTTTATATTAATCAAGGGGTACGTAGAGCAGGAAGAATTCACTCTCCTAAACATATATGCACCGAATGAGGGGCCAGCAAAATATTTAATACAACTGTTGACAAATCTGAAAAATAATATCAACAACAACACAATAATTGTGGGGGACCTTAACACGGCTTTGTCAACACTGGATAGGTCAACCAGACTGAAACACAACAAGAATATATTAGACCTGAGGAGAGAAATGGAAGAAAGAGGCCTAGTGGATATATATAGGACACTCCATCCCCAGAAACCTGGATACACATTCTTCTCCAATGTACATGGGACATTCTCCAGGATAGACTACATGCTGGCACATAAAACATACCTCCATAAGATCAAGAGGATAGAAATTTTGCAGACTACCTTCGCTGACCACAAGGCTAGGAAATTATTTGTGAACTCCAAAGGGACTCAGAAGAAACACTTTAACACCTGGAAGTTAAACAGCCTCATGCTCAATAACCAGTGGGTCCGAGATGAAATCAAGGAGGAAATAAAAAGGTTCCTGGAAACAAATGACAATAAAGACACAAACTATCAGAACTTATGGGACACAGCAAAAGCAGTACTGAGAGGAAAATTTATAGCTTTGCAAGCACACATCAGGAAGGAAGAAGGAGCTTACCTGAGTAGCTTAATGACACAGCTAATAGAACTAGAAAATGCTCAACAAAAGGACCCAAGAATAGGAAGACAGAAGGAAATAACAAAGCTGAGAGCAGAAATCAACGAAGTGGAAACTCAAAAAACAATCCGAAAGATCAACGAAAGCAGAAGTTGGTTCTTTGAAAAAATAAACAAGATTGATAGACCACTGGCAAACCTAACAAAGAAAGAGAGAGAGAGAAACTTGATAACTCGTATCAGGAATGAAAAAGGAGAGATCACTACTGATATGACAGAGATTCAAAGGGTAATCAGAAACTACTTTGAAAAACTCTACGCCACTAAAAATGAGAACCTGGAAGAAATGGATAAATTCTTGGACTCTTATAATCTTCCACGGTTGAAGGAAGAGGATGTAGCATATCTAAACACCCCCATCACCATTGATGAAATTAAAACAGTAATCAAATGTCTGCCGAAAAACAAAAGCCCAGGTCCAGATGGATTCACTAATGAATTCTATCAAACTTTCCAAGAGGAACTACTGCCAATCTTGGCAAGACTCTTTCATGAAATTGAACAAACAGAAACACTTCCAAATAGCTTTTATGAAGCCAACATCACCTTGATACCTAAACCAGACAGAGACGCTACCAAAAAAGAAAATTACAGACCAATATCACTGATGAATGCAGATGCAAAGATCCTCAACAAAATCCTGGCAAATAGGATTCAATACCTCCTTAAAAAGATCATCCACTACGATCAAGTAGGTTTCATCCCAGGAATGCAAGGCTGGTTTAACATCCGTAAATCTATCAACATAATACACAACATCAATAACAAGAAAAATAAAAACCACATGATCATATCAATAGATGCAGAGAAAGCATTTGATAAGGTCCAACACCCATTCTTGATCAAAACTCTCAGCAAGATGGGAATGGAGGGAACCTTTCTCAATATAGTGAAGGCCATCTACCACAAGCCAGTGGCAAATATTATCCTCAAAGGAGAAAAATTAAAAGCCTTCCCTCTAAATTCTGGCACAAGACAAGGCTGTCCTCTCTCACCACTCCTATTCAACATAGCACTGGAAGTACTTGCTATAGCGATTAGGCAAGAAAAGGATATTAAGGGAATCCAGATAGGAAAGGAAGAAGTCAAGCTCTCACTGTTTGCAGAGGACATGATACTCTACTTAGAAAACCCTAAAGACTCTATCAAAAAGCTTCTAGAAACAATAGACTCATAGCAAGGTGGCAGGCTACAAAATTAACACACAAAAATCAATGGCCTTTCTATACACCAATAGTAATAAGGATGAAATGGACATTAAGAAAACAACCCCATTCACAATAGTGCCACACAAACTCAAATATCTTGGAATCAACTTGACTAAATATGTGAAGGACCTATACAAAGAAAACTATAAAACTCTGCTCCAAGAAATAAGAGAGGACACACGGAAATGGAAACGCATACCCTGCTCATGGATTGGCAGGATTAACATCATCAAAATGGCAATACTCCCCAAGGCATTATACAGATTTAATGCCATCCCTCTAAAGATACCCATGACATTCTTCAAAGAAGTGGATCAGACACTTTTGAAATTCATTTGGAACAATAAACACCCTCGAATAGCTAAAGCAATCATTGGGAAAAAGAATATGGGAGGAATTACTTTCCCCAATTTTAAACCTTACTACAAAGCAACAGTTATCGAAACAGCATGGTATTGGAATAAGGATAGGTCCTCAGATCAGTGGAATAGGCTTGAATACTCAGAAAATGTTCCCCAGACATACAACCACCTAATTTTTGATAAAGGAGCAGGAAATCCTAAATGGAGCAGGGTAAGCCTCTTCAACAAGTGGTGTTGGCACAATTGGATTGCCGCTTGCAAAAAATTGAACTTAGACCCCCAGCTAACATCATGTACGAAGGTAAAATCCAAATGGAGTAAAGACCTTGATATCAGCCCCAAAACCATAAGTTATGTGGAACAGCACATAGGCAAAACACTCCAGGACATTACAGGCATCTTCAAGGAGGAAACTGCACTCTCCAAGCAAGTGAAAGCAGAGATTAACAGATGGGAATATATTAAGCTGAGAAGCTTCTGCACCTCAAAGGAAATAGTGCCCAGGATACAAGAGCCACCCACTGAGTGGGAGAAACTATTCACCCAATACCCATCAGATAAGGGGCTAATCTCCAAAATATACAAGGCACTGACAGAACTTTACAAGAAAAAAACATCTAACCCCATCAAAAAATGGGGAGAAGAAATGAACAGACACTTTGACAAAGAAGAAATACACATGGCCAAAAGACACATGAAAAAATGTTCCACATCACTAATCATCAGGGAGATGCAAATCAAAACAACAATGAGATACCACCTCACACCCCAGAGAATGGCACACATCACAAAGAATGAGAATAAACAGTGTTGGCGGGGATGTGGAGAGAAAGGAACTCTTATCCACTGCTGGTGGGAATGCCGTCTAGTTCAACCTTTATGGAAAGCGATATGGAGATTCCTCCAAAAACTGGAAATCGAGCTCCCATACGATCCAGCTATACCACTCCTAGGAATATACCCTAGGAACACAAAAATACAATACAAAAACCCCTTCCTTACACCTATATTCATTGCAGCACTATTTAACATAGCAAGACTCTGGAAACAACCAAGATGCCCTTCAACAGACGAATGGCTAAAGAAACTGTGGTACATATACACAATGGAATATTATGCAGCTGTCAGGAGAGATGAAGTCATGAAATTTTCCTATACATGGATGTACACGGAATCTATTATGCTGAGTGAAATAAGTCAGAGAGAGAGAGAAAAACGCAGAATGGTCTCACTCATCTATGGGTTTTAAGAAAAATGAAAGATACCCTTGTAATAATAATTTTCAGACACAAAAGAGAAAAGAGCTGGAAATTCCAGCTCACCTCAGGAAGCTCACCACAAAGAGTGATGAGTTTAGTTAGGGAAATAATTACATTTTGAACTGTCCTAATAATGAGAATGTATGAGGAAAATGGAGAGCCTGTCTAGAGTACAGGCGGGGGTCGGGTGGGGCGAAGGGAGACTTGGGACATTGGTGATGGGAATGTTGCACTTGGTGATAGGTGGTGTTCTTTACATGACTGAAACCCAAACACAATCGTGTATGTAATTAAGGTGTTTAAATAAATTTAAAAAAAAAAAGAAAAAGAAAATTTGACAGAGAAATGGAAATCTAAGATTGCAACCACTCTCCACAGATTATTTCACAAGAACAGGAGCAGGACACATGATAGGCATGAACTCGAACATGAACGATGAAGGCCAGGACAGACCTTAGAAGACATCCAAGCCCTGGGAAAGGCAAATTTCACTTTGGTGATCAAGAAAACACCTGTGTTTCTAAAATAGGATTATGATCATATCTGCTTCAGGAGCTAATTGTGCTTGTTAAGAAAAAATTATTCCATTTTCAGGATGTGGCCCGGTCTCAGATGACCCAGATAAATGGGCTTGAGTAGTAGAAACTGATTTCAGAAATACTTTGGGAATAGAATCAACACAGAAAGTAGCAAACCAGAAGCAGACTTTTTTTACATGATCTGAACCTCTGAGTTTGACATAAAAGGAAGACTTTCTTAGCTCATGTACAAGGTTGTTTCCAACTTGGAATCTTGTCAGTTTGAGAGTCCTGTGATGATGATATAGGAGGGTGACAGGACCCAAGAATCAGTATATCTGAGAGAGCTGAAGACTGAGCTATAGAACTAAGAGTCCCAAACTAAGGGGTCTGAGGGACAACACATTCAAAGAGAGACCAAAAGAAGGGTATTTAACACCTCCTCTTTCTGCACAGGCCACAGAGGAACAGAAAAGAAGGGAAAGAAGCAAACAAATATCATAAACACACACATACACAAATTGAACCATCCATGGCAGGGTACCCACAAAACATCCATGTGAGGTGTTTGCTTTATTCAGGATAACTCACTGAGGCCCCCTTTGAGAACAAAACTGTCTGAAGAACTCTGACATGAATGAGAAAAGTTGACCATGGAGAGGTTGAGCTTCTCCTGAGGGAGGTTGTATTTCTTCTAGCCCTTCAGATCATGGAGATGAGGAGAAAGACAAAAGGAAAGCAGGACATTTCAGACAAGAATTAAAAAGAAGACAACTCTTTGAAAGAGCAGGAATTCTTAAGGGACTTAATGAAGCAGAATACAATTTTCTTGGATAAATGTGGAACAGCTACTGTGAAGAGCCATGAGACCTACAGAGACATCAAGATCCTCTCAGATACATCCATAATCCCATCTACACGGCAATCCTGAGCCTCCAATGATTCTTGGCATTATGAACTCCTACCATGCTATATGGCTGAGCAGGAAGTTAGAATGACAGAATCCAACCTCCTGCTTCACTATTGGTTCCTGTTGCCAATGACCCTCCCACCCAATTATTACATCAGAGCTGATTCTCTCAACGACTCTTATACATGAATGAGGGCAATCACAGACTCATGGCCAGTGTCTGACCCCTCAGAAATTCTTGTTGTCCTTTCAGGGTGGAAAAACCTAAAAAACCTGGATTCTCACTGCTATAAAATAACTCAAAGATTCCCAGAACTACTGATTTGATCCTCAGAAAAGATTTTGCAAGGCAAGAAAGAACATCATTCCCTGTTTCTCCCAGTCTTTCCTTCCTTTCTGAGATTTTATTTTCATTCATAGGAAGATCCCCAATTCCCCAATTATCTATTTATTTTGTCCATAAAATTCACGTTGCAGAAAAATTCAGTTGAAAGGCCAATAGTTTATAGAACTGCCCCTGATAATATTATCAAGATCTTAAATAACTGAACCCAGTATATAGAGGGAGGGGTCTGGATCTTAGACAATTAAGTGAAACTCAGTTTTGGCATCTTTTCAAAATCAGAAATCCTCTTCCTACAGCAGACAGGAGCAAAAGGTTACCGGAAATTTGAGAAAAATCTGCACCCAGCTTGGAGAAATTTACACATTGGTTTTTTTTAAATCAAGGCACTTTTTATAGCATTAATTGGAGATTTTAAGCAGCAGGTGGTAGGATTTCATTTTTATTTGGTAAGAAAAAGTCTAACAGTTGTCAAATGGCCTGGGTAGAAGTGAATTATTTTGAGTTTTTTCTCAAGCTCTCTGAAATGAAGCTTTTACTGCCTGCCGGTTAATGGCCTTCTTTTGCCATGTAAATGTGGGATCAATCTAGTTTTAAACAGAAAGATTTTTCTAATGCATTTTGGGGTATTTTTCAAGCTGTGATACAGCTGATAGGAGTTCTTCTAAAATGTGAATTACAGGAAATTCATATTTATAAGCTTCTGCGAGTAATTTTAGAGCACTGACTTTTAAACATCTGCTAATGAAGAATTCTGTGAATCGCACGGTGCACGCACTTCTGACATCTCCCTTCTGAGTCTCTTTCCCTAACTCAAGTGCCGGAGAAGTAAACTTCAGCTCCAGAGTCTGTCCTGCCTGGGTATCATTTTGTAAAGTCCTGGTCACTATCTGAAGGAAAGTGGACCCCCAAGAAGGAGGCATTGAGGAAAGGAAGAGAAAACTTCTGTGGACCATTATTCCTTGAAGTTGGTTCATGTGTCTACTGCTAGGGTTTGTAAGTTCAAGTCTTATAAAATACTTTTTCTCTCTTTCTCTCTTCTTTCTTCTCTCTCTCTCTCTCTCTCTCTCTCTCTCTCACACACACACACACACACACACACACACACACACACACACACACAGACCTTTTTTTCTTGGGAAAATATTGGACATCAAAGCACTACAAAGTAGTCTCATACCAAACATAATGCAGACAGGGGCTGAAGAGATGATACAGGGATACGACTCTATATTTTTTTTAGCATTCAGCTGTCCCAAGTTCAATCCCAGCACTGAATATAGTCCCCAAGCACCACCAGGAGTGCTTTATAAGCAAAAAGTCGGGAGAAAGCACTGAGCACCGCCAGGTGTGGTCCAAAATGCAGTCCCTTCCCCCACAAAATAAGTTCTATTTTAAATATCAGACAGGTCACCCATGGTCTTACTTCATGGTTTTTCAATTGCTACTGCCAGCATTTACCACACATTTAGCATCTTTAAACACATCATCATTCTTGAAGAGTGTTAGGGGTCAGAGTTCGAAATGTGACTCACAAAGCTAAAACCAAGGTGTTGGCAGGCTTCAGGTTTTTTTTTTCCCCCTGGAGACTCCATCTTCATATTTCTTCCAATTTCAGAGGTTCCCCAGTTCTTGGCTACTAGCCACTTCCACCTTCAAAGCCAGCCGGGTCTATCACTGAGTCTTTCTCATGATATCATCCTGTGATGGTGACCTTTCTTCCTGCTCTCTCCTACATTTGGGACACTTTACCCTCCAAAATAATTCAACACTGTTTCCCTGTGCTAAGTTCTGTGACAATGGGCATTTCAAATTCTACTTTGCTATGTAGTATAAATGTCCTGGGGACAAGAAAGTAGATTAAAAGGGTTATTATTCTGCCACCCCATTTTTTCATTACATCAGAGAAAGTTTTTAACAGGGCTAGAGAGATCAGTAAGAGAGGCACCTTGCACTCTAGTTCAACCCCTGGGTAACACATATGGTTCCCTCAACACAGCCATGTTTGAGCCCTGAGCAGAAAGTAAAGGAGTAAAGCTCCGAATAAAATCAAGTGTGGTTTCCATTCCCCCTCCCAAAAAAAATATTGTTTAAAAATAATACAGAGGGGCCAGAACGATAGTGGTAGGACATTTGCCTTGCATGCAGCCAACACGGGTCAGACCCAGGTTCTATCCCCGGTATCCCATATGGTTCCCTAAGCTTGCCAGGAGTGATTTCTGAGCACAGAACCAGAAGTAACCCAAGTGCCACTGGATGTGGCCCAGAAACCAAATAATAATCATAAGCATAATAACTAATAATAAAAGTCTAAGAGAAGTGTTTCTTTAGTCTAAAAAATTCCTCTTAGAACACTCATATCCAGAAAAAAACGTTAAAATAAAAATCCTGAACATTTATATATAAATGTTCTTTAGATAATGTGCCCTTTATAAATGTGTCTTTATATAATCTGTCAGTGGAGGTAAAATGTAACTGTCTCTCAATTATGTTATTTTATACTCAGAACAAAAACTGACCAGAGGGATAAGCCTTGAAGTCCTTTTACCTATCTGATGAATCTCAGGACTAAAGAAGTCGGAGACTGATCAACAGTCTCTCAATCCCTGGTCAACACATATCAAATCATGTCCCTTCGAAGGCTTCAGTTAAGCTGTGGCCTCCCTCTATTCCAGACCAAGACAGCTTCAGGAATATATTCCTCTTCCCTTCTGTGCCAGAATCAGCATTCTTTCCTAGAGATTAAGACCACTACCACACCACCCCCAAATCCTTTTGAAGATTCTAAGGTATTTTATAGTTAGGAACTCGGAGCAGAAGCCTTACATCTATCACAAAGGCACCGAGGGGAGAGTAAATGAACATGCAAAGAGTCTATAGTTATTTTCATGACAGTATACTTCAAAAGGGGAGCAACCCTGTATCTCTTAGGCCAAGGGAATTCCCTTTCTAATGTCCCCAATATTTACTGTGCCTATGCAGAAAAAAGCACAAAAGAATCTTTTGTATTTAATTATTTATTTTTTCAATTTCTTTGTTTTGGTTTGAATATTGAAGTTGCTGTCTCCAATTTTTTTTGTTTTGTTTTCTGTTTTGCGCTCTGTTACGAATTTATTTCAGGATCGTGGTTATTAGGTGGTGCTTGTCTTTATTGATGTCTTGCTCACTGGATATTTTATTTGATATTTACTTTTGTATTATTGTGATGTCTCACTTCCTTTTTCCCTTTCCTCTCTCAAACTGAGTTTGAGAGCTTCTAGAAGGACTTCGCCCATTTTCGGCTTATTCGATTTTTTCCCCCATTTTATTGCTTTTCTTTTCTTCAAACAAAGCCACATAACCCTAACTATCTAGCCCCGCCTCTCAAATAGAGAGGGAGATGGTGGAGGGAACCAGGCCCAAACAGTTGTATGATCACTCAGTAGTAAGTTAGACACAGAAGGGACCTCTTGTACTGGCAGCCCAGGGCATGAAAGTGGGGTATATTGGATGCAGGATGAGAATGGGGGTGAAGGGAGGACAACCTTGGGGATGGGAATTCCCCTGATTCAATGTTAATATCTACCTAAAACAATATTGTGAAAGATATGTAAGCCATTTTGGTAAAAATAAAAATACATATTATTAAAAAAAGAAAAATAGCCCAAGGATTCTTCATAAAAGTAAGGAAAAAAATCTTTTCTGTCTATTTGTTTGTTTCTGACCCAAACCTGGCCATGCTCAGGGGTTACTCTTAGCTCTGCACTAAGAAATCACTGCTGGCAGGCTTGGTGGACCATATGGGATGCTGGGAATCCAACCTGGGTTGGCTGACAAGGCAAAATGCCCGACCCAATGTGCTATCACTCCAGCTCAAAATTTTTAAAAATCCTTTACTCATTCAACAATATTTACTACTTTATGTCAAGTCTCTTTCTAATCACTAGTAATGAACATTAGCAGAAAATTGTGACCTTGTGAAGTCTGGCAAGAAAAATAATTGAGAAAGAGAGAAAAATAATAGTAAATATGTACCTTCACTCATATCTGTACTACAAAGTGCTAGAAGAAAGATATGGTTTTAAATAGAGGATTAAGGGTAGGCCACATTATAAAGGATTAATTTAAATAAAGTCTTATAAGACATTATTGTGACTTGGAAAATGTAAGTTCCTGCAACCAAGTACGTGACCTATAGCAAGAGCCACAGTCAACCAAGTGTGTGATCAACACAATCCAGTGTGACTGAACCCTCACTGTCACAAAAAGGACCAAGGAAAAGAAAAGGGGAAATAATAAGTCAGCCAATAAGTGAGGCAGATAAAGTAAAAAATGGCACCCAGCTATTAACCCAAAACAAAGGCATTTCTCCCATCTTCCTCTTTCTGTTAAATCTATCCCTTAATATATAAAATTCCACCTGGATCCATCTGCCCTGCCCTGCCCTGGTGGATTTTGTTCTGAGGTAATAAAGAAAAGTTCCATTTTGGAACTGACACCATGACTCCCCTGACTAGCTTGTTCTATTAATCCTTCACTGCTGCCCTGCCTGCTTCTTCAGACCTATCTGCCTAAGGTTGGATATATTCGAGATACAGTGTATGGAGTGTTCTCACAATTCATGGCTTTTATTTTACAAGCCACATTTCTTTTTAGTGAGGCATGGGTGGACACATTTCCTGGCCCAAGGCTTACTTCCCATTCAAGCCAAATTTTAAGTAGAAAAGAGAAGAAATAAGACCTGGACATCCAGGGCCTCAGATCTTCTGCCTCCCACAGATCCTTCCCAGCACCACTGTTGTTTGACCTGCCTTACTTCTATGTCTGTGTCCAGGTTTGCAATCTCCTTCCCTTAGAAAAATGTTTGGTCCTTAAAAACTTGAGCTTCTAGGCAGACAACTGACCTGCCCACTTACTCAAGAGTACCAGAGGATACTGCACCTATCAGATCTGGCAGCAGAAGGCAGGCCCAGAAGAAGGAAAAGATACCAGACCAGAAGTTGAGTTTATATCTGAAAAACATTGCTGTTTTCTACAAGTAGAAAGTGCTTGGAAAAGAAAAGGTGGCCCAACTGGGAACAGGTCCTTCTGAGAAGAAAGAATAGAGAAACAAACTTCCTCCAACCTCCACCTTTACCACAAGTGCCTTCCTGTCAATAGAGAGGAAACATCTATCCAAGCAAAGTCCTCCTCCTCACTCAAAGGTGAGTTGATGAAAATGAGAAGGAAGTAATAATGGAAGATTTTTTTTAAAAAAATAGCTGTAGTTATTTATGTGATGGAAGGTGGTTCTGGAGACGCTGTGCAGAGACAGGAAGTGGCGGGACTATTCCCATCACATTAATAATAATAATAATAAAGGCCTTCACCTCCTGTGACAAGAAGCTGCAAGTCTAAATAATTTTTATCTTCTCCTCTGACTATTTCCCAGGATACAACAGTAGCTCTCAGGCAGAGAGAAATTATTCTCTGAGAACATTAAAATACTCCCCTTCAGAAATGACTTCAAGATACAATTTGTTATGTGATTTTTTTGTAATTTTATATAGTATAAATATGTATGTCTATGTATATAAATACATACACATGCATACACATGAATTTAATTTTTTTAACAAAATTCTATATTTTGCTGATGGAGTGGTTTCAACTTTTTGCTGAAACTTCATCCGTTGGGACAGATAAATATAAAAAAGACATTCGTGTGTGCCATGCCTGACTCATCGATAGTAAGCATGTACTCAGCTAGAACCTTTAAAAATAGATTCACAGAGAAGACCATCAAATCAAGGCCACATCTCAATTAACCAGACAAATATTTTAGCTGTTCTCCTCGAGCACAGTAAATACTAACTCATTAAGTTTGCAAACACCTGTGCAACAGACATTTCTATCTCCCCGACAAACAGAAGGACTTTTTCGTGTTTAAATAAACACAGGGTTATCCTTGTGTTGCAAAACTTTGTGTTCCGTTCAAGTTCACAAAGTCAACTCAATCTGCAGACTCGGGACCAGAACAAACTCACAAAGACTAACAGGGAAGGCAGAGGCCATCAGCATTAATTGGATCATTATATTTTACTGCCTCAAAGGACTCTAGAAAGCAAATGGTTCAGCCCTTTCATTTTCCAATTGAGAACAGAATTGATGAATCATGTGCCCGAGGCATGATTAGATCCATAGTTCTCACTTACACAAGCCATGCTCTTTCACTTACGATAAATAATATACTGGTTGATCGGCAAAATACTATTGGGAAGGTTGAATATTGAGAAATAAGAGTGTTGCTTTAGCCAACTTGAAATTATTTCAGTTACTTAAGAAAGTATCTTCTCTTGGGGCAAGAGCTATAGCACAGCAGGTTACACTAGACCGAGCTGAGTTCAATCCCTGGCATCCCATAGGGTCCCCTAAGCCAGCCAGGAAAGATTTCTGAGCACAATCCAGGAGTAACCCTTGAGCATTTCTGGGTGTGGCCTCTCAAACAAAACTATTTTCTAAGAAGTTAATATTTGATAAAAATAAAAGTTGTGAAATTTGAGTATATGCATAAATGATGTTCAGGGGGAAATACTTTTGCTCCAAATTATATGGTCCCTTGTCATGGAGAAAACCTTCCAAGTTCTCACTATGTTCTCACAAGGAGAAGCCAGGGAATGGCTTTTTCAGTCAATCTAATGCTCCAGGTTGTCAGAGTCTACTCTCCCATGTAGGGCTTACTGGAGGGTTTGTCCTCTGTTGAATTCTTTCTTCTCAATATCTCGTGTGTTTTCAAATGTCTCAGAAACTCCTGTTGCTAGCTGATCATTCTGTTATTTTATTTGTTGCCTAACAGCTATAGTGACCTCAGCTACCCATTGGTATCAAAATTAGTGTGCTCCTATGGAGATGACAGCATCGAATAAACGAACATTTTCAGGAATTCAAAGTATTATTACTGATACTGTGTATTTTTTGATGGTGTAAAATTTTCTTTTTTTTATTAATATCTTTATTTAAACCCCTTGATTACAAATAAGATTGTAGTTGGGTTTCAGTCATGTAAAGAATACCCCCCTTCACCAGTGCAACATTCCCATCACCAATGTCCCAAAACAGGAGTTTACTAAACCTTTTGCCAATATATTATTGACCTCATTGGTGAGACAATAACTTTAAAATTTTTGCTTATCACTGTACATCTTTTTATAAATTTTCTTTCTCTCTTCCTTTGTTCTTTCTGTTCCTTTCTGAAAAATTTTTTCTCAGGTATCTGGAAATAAATGTATTACAGTCAAGTATATGAAGAGTGTTTTTTAAATGAAGTAAATAAAATATGAAATAAAAAGGTGAAAAAATGTCTAAGAAAGGATGCTGATTCTGGTGAGAGAAGAGAAAGTATGTTTCTGAAGCTGTCTTGGTCTAGAATAGAGGGAGGCCACAGCTCAACTCAAGCCTTCCAAGGGGCATGGTAAGACTATGTGCTGACCAGGGATAAGACTCAGGACTCAGCTGGTCAGTCTCTGACTTCTCTAGTCCTGAGATTCATCAGGCAGGTATTTGGACAAATGGGCTCAGTCCTCTGGTCAGTTTTAAATAACATAATTGAGGGGCTGGCGCGATAGTGCAGCAGTAGGGCATATGCCTTGCATGTGGCTGATGCAGGACAGACCTTGGTCCAATCCCCAGTGTCCCATATGGTCCCCCAAGCCAAGAGCGATTTCTGTGTGCATAACCAGGAGTAAACTCTGAGCATCACCGGGTGTGGTCCAAACCCCCCCCCAAAAAAATACCATAATTGAGGCAGTTATACTCCACTTTCACTGACAGATTGTAGAATTAAATAATTAACGATGATGCTGGACAGAGGTGGATGGATGAAGGGATTTTTCTCTGCCATCCTAGGCCACGTGGCTCCGCAATCCCCATTCAGTTGGCGGGTCCCAGGTTTAGGTGAATGGCGGAATCAGACTCATCCAGAGACAGGCATCAGGAAGCATCAACTTTATACATGCCCTATCCACCACATGTGTGACCTATATCATAACCTTTTAAGCATTCAGCCATTCTTAGCTAGCCCTGCGTCTTAACTCCTGTCAGCCATCTTCCCTTTGACCTCCATGCTGGCAAAAGACCAAAAGAGCCCTAATCCCCTCTGGTTAAAAGCCTTATCTACCTTTTCCAAGACCCCTCCCAGGAAATGTGCGGGGTCTTTCAGGTAAGGTCAAGTTACCTAGGAAGAATGGAGGGATGAGGCTTCAACAGATTATATAAAGACATGATCCTAACTGTTCGAGATTTTTGTTTTAAAGTTCTATTTGGATATGAGTGTTCTAAGAGGAATTTCTCTTTAGACTAAAGAAACACTTTCCTTAGACCATATTATTACTATTATTATCCTAATCATTATTATTTGGTTTTTGGGCCACATCCAGTGGTGCTCAGGACTTACTTCTGATTCTGTGCTCAGAAATTGCACCTGGCAGGCCTGAGGGACCCTATGGGATACCAGGGATCGAACCTGGACTCGTCCTGGGTCGGCCACATGCAAGGCAAACACCCTACTGCTGTATTATTGCTCTGGCCCCTCTGTAATATTTTTAAACTATTTTGGGGGGGGATAAAAAACCATACTTGGTTTTAACATTGTCACAAGGCACTGACTGAGACTTTAAAATAAAATTTGCAAGGCAAACACCCTACTGCTGTATTATTGCTCTGGCCCCTCTGTAATATTTTTAAACTATTTTAGGGGGGGATAAAAAACCATACTTGGTTTTAACATTGTCACAAGGCACTGACTGAGACTTTAAAATAATTATTGTTAAAAAAATAAAACACTCCATGCCAAATCTGTCTAATTCTTTTTTACCTAGGTGTGCTAAAATGGTTACTCTGAGAATAATTCTATTAGCCTCACATTAGCACAAAATAAACTCAAGAGATGTTCTATTTTACTGCACCATGACTCAACTCCATTCACACCTCATTTACACTTTTTATAAATTAAGCTTTTGCCCATTCATTATTGTGATGCTTCTTGTTAGTTCATTGTTTCTGTTTGATTGCTGTTTTATTTTTTTTTTTTTAAATGTACAGGGGTTGGAGCGGTGGCGCTAAAGGTAAAGGCATCTGCCTTGCCAGCACTAGCCTAGGACTAGGACAGACTGCGGTTCAATCCCTGGTCCCCACAAGCCAGTAGCGATTTCTGAGCACATAGCCAGGAGTAACCCCTGAATGTCATGTGGTGTGGCTCAAAAACAAAAACAAAAAAAATGTGTAAAACTTCTTATTTCTGCCATTTGGGGAAGGGGTTGGTTTTGCTTTTCGTAACACACTAGTGATGCTCAGGGCTTACTTACTCTGGCTCTGTGCTCAGGGATTACTCCTGGCAAGGCTCAGGAGCTCTGTGTGATACTTGAGATAAAACCAGGGTAAGCTAAGTGCAAAACAAATGCTTTACCAATGTAATATCTGTATCCAGCCCCTTACCTATATTCGTTTGATTTTTATTTCTTTGGGTGGGGAGGCACACCAGGTGACATTCAGGGGTTACTCCTGGCTATACACTTAGAAATTGCTCCTGGCTTGGGGAATTACATGGGATTTTTATTTCTTATTTTCTATGCCCTGTATATGTCTTTTTTCCCCTAGAATACTGCAAACACTTCGTGCCAGAATCTTTTATCTTACAATATTACAGAAAGGAGTCAATAAAGCCATGTATTTTACTTCAAATACATCTGAAGCTGTGGAAAATAAAGGACTACAGTGCTTGCCTACTATGTGCAGGTTCCAGCTTAAATTCCTGGTTCTATGTGACTTCCAAAAAACCTCCAACTACAGCCCTGGTAACTCCCAGAACTACAAAGGAGGTCCCTCTACCCCAAAGAAAGATCCATGTCAAAACTGTTCTTCAGGGGCCTGAGCAATAGTACAGTGGGTAAAGGGTTTGCCTTGCAAACTACCAACATGAGTTTAATCTTTGCCATCTGAATTGGTCCCCCAAACCTGCCAGGTGTGATTCCTGAGAACAGAAGTAGGAATAAATCCTAAGCATTGTCAGATGTGACCCCAAAACTAAAACAAACAAACTGCTCACTAATCAGTTAAATTAGAAATTACTTCTTAGCAAAACTGTTTGTTCTCATTTATGAGGGAACATACAATTCAAAATAAGTTAAAAGATATTTTCTGAACAGGTAAGGAGGTCAATCTGCCTCTGCTTTCCTTTTCTCAGACACTGTGGTCGCCATTGAAATGTCACAGGTGGAACTCTGGGGGTTTGGACATTTCCACTCCCTAAATCATGGGCTGTGGTTCTAGGATATCCTCATTATCCCAGAGAAATCCTACAAAGTCAGACTACATCTTTGTATTCAGGTTCAGGGAAAACCAAAAGGTTATGGCTAGAATGATACCAATATGGGAGAATCCAGAAAACCCAGTTTCTCTCTGAGAAATGGCTTAAAGAATCATTGGGAATATTTTAGCTGGAGAAAGCCTGAAGGAAACACAGAGCTTCAGACATGGAAGTTTTGAAAGGGCAGAATCATTTTATCGTATCAGTCTTTCCAATGGCACCATCAAGAACAAAAGGTGATGGAAACCAGGTAGAAGATGGAAGGCCAGTAGGGGAAGGTTTGATCTCTTTCAAAGTAATAGAAGGAGTAGCCCCCTACAGGTGTGCAGTGAGTTCACTAGAGAGAGTCTATTAGCTTTAAGGCCTTTTGTTTTGCCATTTTAGAACAGAATAAAAGACACAGATCATCCAATCACAGATTTTTGACTCCAAGATAAGCTACTGTGTTACCCAATCTCACCCATTCAGCCAGGATCAAGCAGTCACATCTACACATGACTATTTTCAAACATGATTATGGCAGAGTCCAATGGAGGATGAAGACTTGTGAACAGATTATTACAAGTGATAAGCTCTCCTTAAATGACACTTGCAACCTGAGAAATAACATGATAGCATTTTGCCAGGTCAAAAAGAATTTAAAAAAAGAAAGGACAATATGAAATTTCTTCTTCTGCTATACCCCAAGTTCCTTATAGAAACACATTTCTCCCTGGCATGGCACCTCTACCTTATTTCCAGTCCAAGAACACCACCTAAATCAAGGTCTTTCTCATTTCGAATATTAGTCTGATTCACTTTGCTGCATTCACTCTGCTGAAAGCACACATGACTTAAGATGGCTGCCTGGATCACAGACCAGCTTCTTTCCTTAAATCAACAATATTTTATTATATATTAAATTAATTATATATTATAAACATATAATATATAGATATATTATGTTATGTTCTATTTTATTTATATTTATAGATATATTATATTATGTTCTATTTTATTTATAGTATATATTATGAAGTAGGCACATGACCAGATCAATCACTCCCCTCAGCGCAGAAACTGTCTACACCCATATCCTTCTCAGATGAGCAAAGTTGGAAAAACAGAACAGGTACATAAAACTCAAAGGATAGCACAGTGGTAGTTGTGAACGCCTTGATGGCGCTGACCCAGGACAGAACTGGGTTCGATTCCCAACATCCCATATGGTCCCATGAGCCTTCCAGGAGTGATTTCTGAGTGCAGAGTTAGGAGTAACACCTGAGTGCCACTAGATGTGACCCAAAAAAGATTTTTTTTAAACAGAGAAAATCACACAAAATAAAAGATACAGAGAGGATGCAGGTGTTTGAGTGTTCAGTTGTAGTCTGAGATCTTTGATTTTGCTTAAAAATTAAAAATTCTCCTTCATGTCTGTAAATTATTATTTCAATGCTCAGTTATTTTTAAAAACAGAGATTTTCTAAGAAAATTCAAGGTAGAAAACAATATGAATATCCACGTGGGAATTTTAAGAAATAAATCAATAGAAACAAGAGATTGGGTGTTTCCTTCCATTTGGTCAACTGAAAATATTTTGAGCATGAAAACAAGATAGGGGTTAGGACTAGATAAGAGAAAACATACATCCAGATTTAACCCCCAAAACTATAGACATTTTTATGATAGATCCCTGTAAATTCATGCCGATTTGTGCATGAATATAATGCAATAAAAAATTAACACATATAGAATGCGGCGCTGTTAAAATACGCATTTACCTTAGACTTAATTTAGTCTTAGGTCACAAAATCAAAGTATTTTAGAATCAATAAATAGTGGCACTGACGAAATAGTAAATTATAAACAACCTGTGTGGCTATTGGATACGGTGACAACTATCAGCTGAAAATCAGGCCTGACCCCGCGGTCAGATCATTTCTTTCAATTCACCCTAAAAATTAATTAGCACTCTTGACTCCTTAGTGGTTTGCGGGGCTACATCAGAAAACAGGATGAGGTGAGCAGTAGTAATTGGACATTGAGCTTATGCCAGTGTTCCTGATTACAGGCAGCGTGCAATTTATCTCCAGCTAATTGAACTGTAAAGTTTTTTCCATTGGGGTTTGGGACTAAATTTGACACTGGTGGACTTCCAGGACTAAAGCATTTGGTCAGCAATGTAAGAATAGGCCTGATGTGGTCACACTGTTTTGTTTTGTTTTTTCAACGTATTTTCATGAGATAATTGACATCAGGGATCTAGACAGTTAGTTGGAAGTTATTTGTGTTCTTGTTGGGTTTACACAACTCCTTTATGTTTGGGTCCTCAGCATGTTGGGGTAAATGTCTTCCAGATTAGAAAACTCATGTGTTTCCAAATCCAAGTGATCCAAAGAGGCTCATCAGTGGTCCACCATCAATACAAACAGGCTGGGGTGAGAAAACATGCCTAACTACATCCCTCTGTGACAGAAACAAATGATGGTCTGGCCAGAAATGTTCGGATTAAGGCAGAAGGGACAGACCCAATCCCTGTAGCAGCTGGAAGTTTCAGCAATACAGGAAGTTTCCACTACCCCCAAAGCAGCAGGGGCTACTTTATTTCAATTAAGGCAAATGCAAAGGAAATTGAATATTATAAGATGATAATGGGCTCCCGCATGTACATGACTATTTGTGTGAAGTCAGAATAGCTTTTCACCAACTGTTTGGTATTAGTATCAAGACACCCAGTACCATTGCAAGTCATTTGTAGCTGCTTCCTTGGGTGAGATCACTTCCCCCTATGTGAAATTCAACTACTTATCCATCCCTGTACTAGGCAGAGTCCAAGCTAAATTTCCCATCACTTTCTAAGACTTGTATGACCTTCAGATGGTTCTGATTAGAAATGGGCCGGTGTCATAGTTCACTACAGCTACACAGAGGGCATAAAGAACCAATACAAACCTTTTTTTTGGCAATGACAGAGGACATATCACACACACACACACACACACACACACACACACACACACATACATACATACACAAGGCTTATGCATCTACCAATGAGTCACCTCCCTTCACCAAGTTACACATTTCAAAGAAAAATAATAGCTTTGGGGTTTAACTTTGGAGTTCTCTTATAGGACTTTACAACATTATATCCAAATAGGCTGAAACAAAGTGTAACTCTAAATGTTTTACAAAGCTAGTATTTTCTGCTGCACATAGGAGACTGGAACATTCAAATTTTCCTTAAACCAAACTTGTCAGGTCACAATAAAAGACACAATGTCCTTTCCAAACTGTTTCTTTGTGTTTTTATGAGAAGCTTTCAACAAAGAGGGAAGTAAAGGCTTGAAGAAAATTGAGCAGTGACTCATATTTTAATATATATATATGAATATATGTGCATCTCCTCTGGAATTTTAAAAATAATTTCTATGATATTCCCTAACTACAAAAACTCTAGAGCAAACTTTTGTAAAAAGAAATAAAATAAACTATTTTCCATATTCATGAAAAGTTCACAAGGGAGAATATTTAAATACCTTTTGGCAGTGTTTTTAAAAGACGTACAAAGAACTCAGAGAGTAATCTCAAAAGAGCTTATTGAAATAGGCCACCCTTCCCAAAGTTCTTAAACCTAAAATTGTTTACTCTTTTTTTTTTTCTTTCTAGAATTAAGTGCCTTCTTCCTCAAGGGTACATGAGTATACTTCTAATTTTACTGACTTTGCAATGGGAAGAAATAACTTTTTCAAGGAGCAAAGACCCGAAGAACAAATTACTGGTTTGTTTTTAATTTAATGACATAATTATCTGCAAAATAAACTCCCACCTCCTTTACCAAGTTCTCAAGGGATTTTTTTTAGGTTGACCTCTGACCTCCTTTTCCAACTTCCGGTCTGTCCATTCCATCCCTTGCACTTCCTTCCCTGGCCATATCCTCTGTGTGCACCCTGCTTCAAAGCCAGAGTACATGTCACCTTCCTGTTTAGAGTCTTTCCTCATGCTTCTCTCCTAAAGATTTTTTTCAGCCCTCACTCACTTCCTCTGACCTTTCCCTGCCCTTCCACCTACCTGACCCCTAGGGATGAGTGTGGCCTCCTACTTAATAATCATTTTTCATAGCACCCAAAGTCAAAGCCAATTCATCACAGTGTACCTTGAGCTGTCCAAAAACTGAGACTGAATTTTATCCAGCACAGACCTAACAAATAAGGGCAGTCAATCAATAAGGAAGGAAGGAAGGAAGGAAGGAAGGAAGGAAGGAAGGAAGGAAGGAAGGAAGGAAGGAAGGAAGGAAGGAAGGAAGGAAGGAAGGAAGGAAGGAAGGAAGGAAGGAAGGAAGGAAGGAAGGGAGGGAGGGAGGGAGGGAGGGAGGGAGGGAGGGAGGGAGGGAGGGAAGGAGGGAAGGAAGGAAGGAAGGAAGGAAGGAAGGAAGGAAGGAAGGAAGGAAGGAAGGAAGGAAGGAAGGAAGGAAGGAAGGAAGGAAGGAAGGAAGGAAGGAAGGAAGGAAGGAATGAGTGGAAGGAGGGAGGAAGGGAAGGAGGGAGGGAAGGAGGTAAAAGAGTCTATACCCCTGAGAAAGCACAGGAAACTTTGTCAAAATGGCCTGTGAGTCTGTCATCAGAAATAAATTCTCAGTCAAATGCAAATCAACAAGAGATAAAGAAGGGTAATAGAATCAGCCTCAAAAACAACCTGAACCTCTCTTAGTCATCAAGAACAGGACAGAGTGTCTGAGTGTTAGTATAAGGCTTAAACCCTGAGATTCTCACTCCTTTGTTAAAATGAACCATCAGGGGCCATAGAAATAGTATAGCAGGTAGGATGTACATCTTGCACATAGCTAACCCAGTTTGATCCTTGACAGCTCGTTTGGTGCCCTGAGCTCTGCTATTAATGATCCCTGTGTGCAGTCAGGTACTCTATTCCCCTCCTAGAGTTCCAGTACTCTTGCCTACCTCTTCTACCTCCTCTCTGTCCCCAGAAGGTGTACAAGTCTGACCTCCTTCAGCCATGCTCCCAGTCCTGCTCTTCTCCACCCAATCTCAAACAACAGGTTGAGGTAACATCTACCATCTGCTGTTACAACCTCATCAAACTGAAGAGAAAACATGAACATAGAAGTTTTACTTTTAGCTGAGCTCCAAAGAAAAGATTGTCCCCAGATTTTGTCAATAGAGTGTCTCAGACTTTCAAGGGGAGACAGGATCTAAGCATTGATCTTTGAATGACACTGTGACTAGGCATTGATCTTCGAATGACACTGTGACTATGCCAGAGATTCCCAAGTCTAACAGTAGATTTTTAAACTGTGAATTAAACTGGGAAGCAGCAAGAAAGTCTAGTATCTGCCCGAGGCCCTTGAGAAATCAAAACTCCAAGCATGTACTATGCAGAAGGCTATCTGATCTAAATTTATATGATTCAAGTGGCAAAGAAAACTGGAATCTAGAAATTAAGAATAAAACTGGTCCCCACTTGGAAAATTCTCACAGCCTCTGCAAAATCTGCATGTACAAATACTAGGATTACTTCCTTAATCCTAAACACAGTGGACAATCTTAGCTCAATAAACCTTCTGTTGAAGATTAATTCATCACCAAAATTGTTCCCCCAGAAGGAAAGTCAGAAGTCAGTAGACACAATAGGATCCAAAAGAATTTGCAATCCTAAGAGCAGAAGAGAATACAGCAACCTCAAAAGAAACTATTAGGCTATCCATTGAAATCATGTGAAAAATAAAAGAGAACAGAAACAATGTTGGATGAATAGTACAGTGTAATGAAAACTAATGTTTGCAAAAGGACTTCTAGACATGAAAAGCATAGCTATAAAAATAAAAAAATGCCCCCTACCCACATACTCATGGAAGCCTTAGCATCAACACCAACATCCTATAGCCCCCACCATATAGTTAGCTTCACTCCTAGTCTTGGAAAAGATACCAAGCCAAGCTGAATAAACTCCTAAGTATTTAGGTCTTTGGGCTAAAGACTCTGGATCCCCTCAGGAGAAAGATGGGCTAATTCTACTTTGTTGAAGCCTCATAAACCTCACCTAACCCTCACAGCTGCCATCATAAAAAAAATAGCTTATTGCTTCAAAAGTAATCTCAGAAGAGACGCCAAGCCAATGAAACTCCCAGGTACACTGATCTTCAGGCTGAAAACTCTGGGCCCTCCTTGGGAGGTACCAAGTTGAAAATTGCCCAAGTTCCACATATCCTAGGTCTCCTGGATATATACATGGCCACATACATAAAGAAATGACACCTCCAAATTCTACAATACTGACATCACAGTAGAAAAACATCATAATTAGATGGGAAAGCAGCATCTAAGATCAATAAACCAAAAAGAAATAACACAAAAGATCTAACTAGCAATGAACAGCTTAGTAAACTCCTCAAATATTGACTTAATGATCCCATTGTGAGATATATGACAATTTTCACAAATTTTCTTTTACTTAAGTATTTTTTGATAATTCCACTTATTGTTTTGCTATAACAAACAGTATAAGGTAAATTATTTTTTGCCTGGTAAGGGGGCAGGCTTGGAAGTTGGGTGGGAAACTTGGGACAATGGTGGAGGGTCTTGATGCTGGAACATTCAATGGCTGAAACAAATTATTACAAACAACTTTGTAAAATATGGTGCTTAAATAAAGTTAAAACAAAATCCACAGACGTATTACAAAATAGATCAAAGAAAACATTTCAATTCCAGCTAAAGTGGATATTGATTACCTGGAATGAAACCAAAAGAAAATCGCCAAGAAACACAAAGATAAAAGTGATAAATTCATGATAGCAAAGTTTATGCAGCCAAAGTCTAAGAATGTGAGTTAAGTCATTTCCATAAAAGAAGTTCTTTATATATTTCCTCACCAAAAAAATGGTTTTTACTGCATTACTCCATGTAACTAGATTTTTAGTGATAAAATTTTAAAGACATTTTCCTACCCCTTTTAAATAATCCCCTGCTTTCTAGATCTCCAGTTAGAAGATAAGAATTAAATAGTGATAAACCCATAAATTGGAAAATAAAAGACAGTTTCAGGGGTTAGCTTATTCTTTATTAATCTATATCTTTCCTAAATAGAAATACATGTTCCCTTGTTCTTTGCTTCACAGAGCACAAATTAATGATAGGAATTATTACAAAATGTTTCCTGTTTTATTTCTAATGTCTAAAGTATGTGCCCATAGAAAATAATAACCCCCAATCTTTAAAAACTGCTTTTATTGAGGTTCAAACTAACCCTCTACGCATGAGAAGAGTGTGTGGTGCATGTAAAGAAGGTCCCAGCAAAGGTTCCATAACTCTGAGAAGAACCCATCATGACATGCAACTAAGCTAATTGTAAGTCTTTTTAAGATGGAATTTCAATGGAAAGAGGAAGGAACGAGAGATGGTTTGAGAAAACTCTGGTCATCGAAAGATGCGGGTACACTAGCAATGAGGTGTGTGGAAGCAGGGAAGAGTATAATGAAGAGAGGCAAGAGAATTATACAAAACAGTTTTCCATCCAAGCTGAAAATGTGGTTCAATAGTAGAGCAGTTGTCTTGCCTGTGTGAGGTCTGGGTTTTTCACTGGTACCAAATAGTACCCCCAAGGAGCAAACCCTAGGAGCAAACTCCCTAAAGCACCAAGGCTGGAGTAGCTCCCTGTACCTCCACACATGACCTCCAAAAGTAAATAAATAAAACTCCATTCATGAATATATGCTGGGCTCTGTTTTATTCAAGTAAGAAACCAGTTGTAGTACATTGTCATCACAAGCATATGTGCGCGCCCCAAAAACAGATGAGTGGCTAAATAAACCGTGGTACATTTACACAATGGAATACTATGCAGCCATCAGAAGAAATGAAGTCATAAAATTTTCCTGTATATGGATGGACAAGGAAACTATTATGCTGAATGAAATAAGTCAGAGGGAGAGAGAAAGACACAGTATAGTCTCACTCATCTGTGAGATTGAAGAAAAATAAAATACAACATGATAATAATACCCAGAGACAATAGAGATGAGGGCTGGAAGGACCAACCATGATATAAAGCTTACACAAAAGAGTGCTGAGTGCAGTTAGAAAAATAACAATACACTAACAATTATCATGACAATGGTAATGAGTGAGAGAAATAGGATGCCTGTCTCAAATACAGGCAGGGTGTGGGGAGGAAGGAGTTAGGGGGCACTGGTGTTGGGAATGTTACACTGGTGAAGGGGGTGTTCCTTTTTATAACTAAAACCCAACCACAAACATGTTTGTAATCATGGTGCTTAAATAAAGATGTTTTGTTTGTTTGTTTGTTTTTGGGTCACACCCAGCAGCACTCAGGGGTTACTCCTGGCTCCTGGAAGGCTCAGGGGGGCCATATGATAAGCCAGAATTCAAACTACCTTCTGTCCTGGGTCAGCTGAATGCAAGGCAGACACCTTACTGCTGTGCTATCTCTCCAGCCCCCAAAAGATATCTTTTAAGAAAGATTGTGATCTTATATATCTGTAAAAGCCTAATTAAAAACACTTCCAAAAACAAAACAAAAAAAAAGTGCATGCAACCATCCCCAAAAGCTAAAAATGGTAGCAACAAAGGTAGAACAATTTGTTTTCAAGCCAGAGTGACCTACTTTTAAATACTATATTAATTTGGAAAGAGATGACACTCCTGACTGTGTTCAAGAGTAAGATTGAGTGGTGTTGAGGGACCATGTGGTCCAGAGGGTCAAACATGGGACTTCACACAGACAAGGCATATGCTCAACGATTAAAACCAGATCTCCCCGTGCTCAGAATGATTTTTTTTGAAACTCAGCCATGTCCCTTATTAGCTGGGTAAAATTTAGAACGTTCTTGAATCTCTTTCAGCTCAGTTACTGCATCTCTAGGTTGGCAATAAAATAGCTTCTGTTGCATGAAATAAAAGTATGTCATAAACAGTTCAGTAAAAAGCTTGCACCAGGCAGCTGTCCAAAAGGTTATGCCATAGATGTACCTGCAAGACCACACGGTACCACTCTGCAAAACAAGACTCTCAGGTCATATAAGCAGCCCTTTCCCAACTCTGACTCTGTACATGAGAAACCTGAGTCTCTTCAAACCTTGGATTCTTTTGCACGGAAAAAAGATAGGAGAGTAGGGGCCAGAGCAGTGGCGCAAGTGCTAGGGCATTTGCCTTGCACATGCTAAAACCTAGGACGGACTGCAGTTCGATCCCCCAGTGCCCCATATGGTCCTTCAAGCCAGGAGCAATTTCTGAGTGCATAGCCAGGAGTAATCCCTGAGCATCACCAGGTATGGCCCCCCAAAAAGCAAAACAACAAAGATGGGAAAGGAACTGTCACATGGCATTACTGGAAAAATTAAATTATACCACGGATATCAAGAATTTAGGAAGATGTCTGGCTCTTAAGAAATCCTGAATTCGTGACATTATTTTATAGGTTTCTTGGGTATTTTGCTAAAGCCAACTTAGCTGACAGGGATGTGGGAGATCAAGCAGAAGTCACATTATGGCCTTAGACTAGAAAGATCCTGAGGTCTGTCCCATCTGTCTGCTCTCTGCCAGATATAGTGATTAATTCTTATAAAAGGGTGGTGCTGATGCATCACAGATAACAGACACAAGGAGTAAAAATGACCATAAACATCTTAAAATGTGGACTTCTGCATAAATGTGAAAAACGCTAAACCCAACAGAGAGCTCCAGGGGGGGAGTCACTAGGGAGATGTTTGAGAATATTAAGCATCTGTCTTCACATTATGCCAATTAACCTAATGCACCTACTCCTTTAAAATCGCAACTGCCAATTACCATGTGCCATCCAGTAAAAGCTTTTCTTTCTTTCATTTTCTCTCTCTTTTTTTTATTGCATTTAATCATTTCAAGCATTTGTTTTTAGAAATGAAAGAGCGAGATGTAAAGCGAGGTGACCATAATCTCAAAGGTTTCCTTTGACTTTGATTCGGTATTTTTCCTCAACCTATTAAAACACCATTTCAACGATCAGCCATTTATTCTGCAGTAACTCATCTCAGAACACTGGGTGACTACGTAAACAAAGGAATTAGCAGAGTGGAAGGCTTGGCTTTCTGCTGCTCTTTAAAAGAAAGTTAATGTGAGCTGATTGCTTTCAATGCCTCCATAATTAAAAATATACTACAATTACAGCTTCACTGAAGATGAGTTTGACTTGCTGAAAGCTATTTAACTAGTACAAATTGCAAAAACTCTACTTGGGGGTTGGCAAGCTTGTGAGTTCCATGGAAGACAATTCTCTATTCACGGACACTTTTTTTTTTTAGTCAATTGAGAAATTCAATTCTGTTTCTTTTTAAAAAAAAAATAAAATTCAAAATAGGCCAAGTTTCAAGTTTGCTACGAGCTAGGACATTCAGTAATGCTGCCTTTGCCGAAGGAATAATTAGAGAGTTTCAGGATAAAAGTATGAATGTGTTTTGTAGGAAATGTCTACACCTGAGGCTGCTCACCTAGACACCCTTCTGCCCGTTTTGTCCAGACCTGAATAAAAACATGCAGAAGTGTTAAATTATAAAAACAAAATGGGTAAAAGAATGAATGAGAGTGGAGCTCAACTTCCTGGTAATTACTGGTATTGTGTCAGGAATATGGAGTCGTTGATTCAGTTGAGATTTAAAGACAACTCACTCTACAGATCTGCTAGTCTTGAGTCTAGTCCCTCCTTGAGTCCATCCCCCTTTGTTTACTACATTTAAGTTACAACATTGGGATTGGGGAGGGGGCTGTAAAGTTAAATGTTAAAACTCTTTTTCTCCTGCCGGAGATATATAGCACAGCGGTGTTTGCCCTGCAAGCAGCTGATGCAGGACCTAAGGTGGTTGGTTCGAATCCGGTGTCCCATAAGGTCCCCCGTGCCTGCCAGGAGCTATTTCTGAGCAGATAGCCAGCAGCAACCCCTGAGTACAGCCGGGCATGGCCCAAAAACAAAAACAAAAAACACCTCCTTTTCTCCATTTCAGAATGGAATTACTGATTTCAGGATGAAATTACTGATTACTATCTAGTGGGGGAAAAAAGTTTATAGAGAAGAAGAAAAATAATTTTTCTCTGTCTGGGAGATTTAGTGAGTTCAGTGTGTGAGTTAAAATACAAAGGATTAACAGAAGTGGGGAAAATGTTATTCCACATGCCACAAGAGAAGAAATGGAGTCAGAGAAAGTATAAAATTTAAGGCACTTGGGGTCAGAGCGATAGCACAGTGGTATGGCGTCTGCCTTGCACATGGCCGATCTAGGAGGGACCTCGGTTCGATCCCCGGCATCTCATATGGTCCCCCAAGCCAGGAGCAATTTCTGAGGGCATAGCCAGGAGCAACCGCTGAGCATCACCAGGTGTGGCAAAAAAAAAAAAAAAAAAAATATATATATATATATATATATATACACATATGTGTGTGTGTGGCATTTGCCTTGCATGCAGACAACCTCTGTGGGTGTATAGGGCCTTCCCCTGTCTCAGCTCACCAAAACCACCAGGAAAAATTCCTGAGCACCATCAGAGTGGGATCCAAATCCATCCCCCAAAAAATAAGTGAAAAATTCCCAAAAGTTGGTTAGAGTCAACAACTTACATGTCATTTTAACAAAGAGTAATCAACGGGACAACAATGACTAGAAAAATGAAATCAAGTTGAAACTTCTATAGGTCCTAAGTCGTAAGCAGATATAAATGGATGGAGGGAAATGCCTGGGAGAGTTATTTTATAAACATTTAACATTGACTTACACAGACTCGGGTTGTAATTGTGGCGAGTGGTAAAAGTCATTTCCAGTGATTAAAAAGTATTTTTCTTCCAGGCCTGAGGAAAAGAGACTATTTGATGAATGAAACTTTACATTCACGTTTTGGGCAAGAGAGAGAGAGAGAGAGAGAGAGAGAGAGAGAGCAGAAAATTCCAGCAGTGCCTGCCTTTTCTCATTTGCCTCAAAAGAATTCTTCTACCCAAGTGATAGTTCAAATATGGCAGCCATGTGCCATGAACGAGAAGTGAATCAACCCCATTAATTCATTCAAGACACTAGTCTCTGGTTCAAGTCCAACTGCAGTTTTGAGAGGCTGAATTGGAGGCTCAGTTTCTTTGTGTCTTGCTGGACTTTTTCCCAAATTTCTGGCATCCTCCCTGCTTTATCCTCTTGACTATCTCTGATCATCTGATCATCATCTGAGACAACAAGCAGGAAAAAGATGATGTATGATACCAACAGACAAGAAGAACCACTAGTCAGTTTGGAGTCTATTAAGCCAAGGGTGAGGGCAAACAAGTGAAGCAAAGCAAGTGGTCAAAATCTGGTTTCCAAGTCGAGACTACATGGCTAAATGGAGAACTAAAGTGGGTCAGAAATACAAAGAGGTTGGCCTGAACCACAGCCCCTTGCCTGCAATCAGTAACTGTGGCTAAAGAAAGACAAGCTGATGAACAAGTTATCCTTACATAGGTAACTCTGAAAATAAGTACCCCTCTTAAAGCAATAAAAGGCATGTTCTAACCATGCAGAATATTCCAAGCACAGTGTACCTTCCTTAATTCTAAGGAAAAAGTTGATGTTTAATCATAAATATGCACAATTTGCAGGGCCAGAGAAATGGTACAGCAAGTCACATGTTTGCCTTGCAAATGGCCAAACCACATTTGATCAGCAGCATCCCATATGGTTCCCCCCTCAACCACCAGGAGTGGTTCCTGAGTACACATTCCAGAGTAACCCCTGAGCAACATTGGGTGTGACCCCAAAACAAAATAATATATATAGAGGAATACAATTTGCACACACAAATCTATAAAAAAAATAGAACCAATTCCCAAAAAGCACTACTTTCAAAGAATATAAATAACACAAATTAGAATACAAAATGCCATTCTCCAGCAGACAGCACAATCCTTACACCTATCCTATTAATAAGTTTTTTTAAAAAATAGAAAATATAAATCATGCCCTCAAAGCACTACCACACCAGGCTTCAAAATTGCATAACATGATGGTGCATAATCATGACACTTTCAAACAGCATTGGAGAGCGTGTCACTAGCAATGAAAAATGTAATTTATTTCTGCTGACAGATATTAATTGCTCTGTGTTAGGCAATTTTTGAACCATTACTGATAAGCAAAAGTGGAAACATAAAGGCCTCCAAAACAACTGCAAGGAAAGAGGTATATAGCTCTAATCATAAAAGCTCCCATAGCATAAGAAAAAGCAATTTCTCAACGAGGACATCTATTATTAAAATTGGTAATTGTTGCTATGACACAGTAAGAAGAAGCTCAAATGTGAAGTCGCTTCCAGCAGATCTAAAGTGTTATTAATCTCCGAGAGCACTGGCTAATTGGAGTTTAGAATTTTGCCCTGTTGCCTTACCAAATGGTTTTTGTTTAAGCAAAACTGGGTGGATGCTGGGGAACCTTTTAAACAGAAGGACGCATACAGGAGAAATTATTTCTTAAAGCCCAAAGCACAAATGGCCCTAAGTGAATCTCACATGTATTTTAGGAGGACTGGACCTTGGGCTTAAAACAATTAGTGCTGGATCATATGGGGGCTCAATTTCTAGTTTGTTGAGGAATATAGGAAATTTTCCTATACATAGATGGACATGGAAACTATTCTGCTGAGTTAAGTAAATCAGAGGGAGAGAGACACAGAATAGTCTCACTCATCTGTGGGATTTAAGAAAAATAAAAGACATTATTGTAATAATACACAGAGACAATAGAGATGAGGTCCAGAAGAACCTGCCCATGACATGAAGCTTACCACAAAGAGTGGTGAGTACGGTTGGAGAAATAACTATATTAACAGCTATCATGACAGTGGTAGTGACTGAGAGTAGAATGCCTGT
>NC_064865.1:53979666-53997166 GCF_024139225.1 Suncus etruscus
GTTGATTTTGAGAATCTCGCTTAAAAAAGTGTGAAGCAGAGATGGTGTTCAAAAAACAACATTCAATTGACTATGCTATGATAATTTCTATGAAAAATACAGAACTCAACTGAGGAATTTGCTAAAAGAGTTCATTCAAAATCCTAAGGAGTTAAATAAAAATCTATGTAAATTGGCCCTGACTTGGATGAGCAGAATGAGACAGTAGAAAAAGTTCTTTAAAGAACTCACAAAACTAAAGAAATATGAAAAATATGAAATATTTTATTAATGAAAATATATAAAATATGAAAAGAGCTGAATAGAAACTTCAGCAAAGAAGATAGACAGCTGGCCAAAATATACCTAAAGAAAAACACATCACAATAAAGTAACTGGAGGATGGAAATTAAAACCAGTGAAATATCACTTCACACCAGTGAAAATGGACTATAGAAAGAGAAAACCTAGAAACAAAAACTAAATAAATATTCAGAGAAAATCCAAGTCTCAAAAAAAAATTTGCCTTCTCTCTCTTCAGCTGTCAGACCCTTTCCTGTATCCTGGGCTCTGCTACTGTTCATATCTAACTTTTGCCTAGACTCATAGCAAGTCTCCAGCACCATTTTATGGTGTTTTATTGTTATTTTGTCTTGTTTTGTTTGGAGTTTTTGGTTTGGGTTTTGTTTATTTTTTGTTTTGTTTGGCTTGGTTTAGGTTGGGTTGGGTTGAGTTGAGTTGGGTTGGGTTTGGGTTTGAGTTTGGTTGGTTTGCTTTGCTTTGGCTTTTGGTCTGCTCAGGGCTAGGGATTACTCCTGGCTCTGTGCTCAGTAATTATTCCTGACAAAACTCAGGGAACCATATGAGATGCCAGGGATCAAACCCTTACCGGGCATGTGCAAGGCAAATGCCCTACCTCTCTGTACTATGACTCTGGCACTCCAACTCCATTTTAATCTTTATGAGAAGAACTATGAATTTTTTTCCTGCATCTCCATAAAAGACAGCACTCACCAAGTCAACAATAAATGGGATGCTAGAAGAAGGGAATGGAATAAAAGAGAAGATTCAGACTCAGTCACACTGAAAACATGAGCTCTAAGCTGCAAACACCGAAGTTTTGAATGTGCCTGTCAAGGTGGCTGACAGGGGTCAGGGGTGAGGGTCCAATGGGGTGGGGAATATGGAAACACTGATGATAGGAGCTGACCTGGGGGGGGGGGTTAATGTTGAAATATTACATGCCTAAAACTCAACTATCAATCATTTTGTAAATCACAATCAACTCACTAAAAATAAAGAAGTTTTTAAGAAAATAAGAATAGAGATGCTTCAGCATGTTTTTTGTTGGTTTTTTTCAAGAGCATGTTAACTAGAAAACATGGTTTTGTCCATTCCGCTGACATGTTCGATCTTCTCCTGTACCTCTGCTTATCCTATTGCCTTTTAAGTTTGTATTAATTTTTAGAGGTCTTTTGAGCCTCACAGTACAGTAACACTGAAGTGAAGGAAAATAGATGAAAACAATGAGAAGGTATAAGCTGCAGAAAGCATCAATTAATTGTGGGTACCAGTTCTCCTCCCCATCTCTGGACCCCAAAACCCCAGGTGCTCAAGGTCCTCATGTCTGATTTGAAAACCAGTCCAAACTAAACTGGGTCTCCTTCTATGTAGATATTGCTATTAACCAAAAAAAAATGAGCCTCTTTAGGCACTTTTACTTTATAAAAGTGTTTTCTCTTTCATTTTTATTAATGTTCCATTATTATAAAAATGCTAAATAACCATACTTGTGTTTCCAAATTACAACCTCAGGCTAAACCTGGGAATAAAGTCTAAGGAGACTTTGATTATTCTCCCAACTAATTTCGAAAAATGAAACCAAAAACCTGCCTCAAACATGAAAAACTATCTTCAATCGGATCTATCTGCTAAAGAAACTTTTTTATTCTGTTGTTTCTTCTATCTGAGGTTCTTCTGAGAACAATTTTTAATTCCTAAATGGCAAACTCATCCATCTAAAAGTCATCAACTACAGGCATAGTTGGGTCTGAAATTCTGTCACAGTTAGCAATCCCAATCAATTTGGAAATGTGATAAATCTCAAACACACCAGGATGAAAATCCCAGAGAAAAATCAAGAAAGATCGGTCGGTCAGTCATATTGCTCACAGGTTTATAGTAACCTTTTGTCGTGGTGCCTATTCTTTTTGTCTCCAAGAACAATGTTGGCCCACACCCTCCTTCCCAATATGATGGTTTTATTAAAGAACATTGGTGCCAATAAGAAGAAAATAATAATGCTATTGTTTAAAAATACTATTAAGGAAAAATCCATTGTTCCCATAATTTTCTTGGGTTAGTCTGACATGGGATACTGTCTATTCTATCAAATTCTCACAAAAATTCTGTTAGTTTTTTGGGGGGTTTTTTTTGGTAATTTAACAGCAATAGAGGAATAGTTATTTTAATTTAGGATTATCAAATTTTTACCTCTGCTACCAAAAAACTATTTTAAAATTCTCTATCATTTTCCCCACATTAAGTATAGTTTAAGTCAATTTTCTTGCTATTACTTTTTGGTACTCAGCTATTGTACTAAATGAGCCTACCTCTATGTTTGATCTGAGATGCTAATACAGCTTTTTCTTTTCCAATTTCCCCGGTGCTAAGCACACCCAAGGTTTGTAACACTGCACCATGTACAAAGTCAATGGGGTTTTAATGCCTTTATTTGGTTTTTTGCTTTATATCAAATACACACAAAATCTCTTCAACGTCTTTATGCTGTAGATAGTACAAAGTTATAGTAAAACTTTCTGTCTTTGGGAAAAAAGTTAAAAGGCCTTCTTCCAAGCCCATGTTGTCTATCTTGGAAATAAACAGTTGCCTTTTTGGTTTGGTTTGTTTAGGGTTGTTCTCAGGACTTATTCCTGGTTACGCACTCAGGAATCATGCTTATCAGTGCTCAGGAAGACTATATGGAATACCAGGTGAGCCAGGGTCAGCCACATGCAAGGCAAGTGCCTTACCTGCTGTGCTATAGCTCTGGCCTCAAAAGTGCCTTTAATTTTACATTTTTCTGACTTGCTACAGACTGCTCCTACTTTCTGTGAGTTAGTCTTCAGTTCCATAGAATGGGAGACAAGGGCAGAGCACAGTGGAATGGGTGCTTGCCTCATTTGCCTTGGAAATAATATCCTAGTACTTCCTCCAGGAAACAACCAGAATTTAAATAACTATGAACCATCCAAACATTTCTCCCTCCTCCTCATTTTCTCATCCTCTTTCTTCCTAAGAGTCAAGGTTTTTCCTTCTTATCCAGGTTACTCCTCCCTAGCCTGATTTTTGTCACCTTGGCTTCAACTCTTGTCTACTAGCTGCTGACCTGCATAAATGCATCTTCGAGAAGAGTCTTATCATTTTCAGCTCATGCCATGCAAACCCCACTCACTCCATGCATACAGCCATGCTCTGCTCCTAGGCAGAATCCTTGGCATTTAATGGCAACAATCATCTCCTTGTTACTCGAGCCACACTGGTGTCCCCTTGGATTTTCTCAAATGCTCTTATAGGATCATGTGTCGTGTTCATTCTGGCCCCTCTGTAATTTCTCAAAGATGCCTTCTCCTCTCCATGCCATGCCAGTCCATTGAGTTCTTCATTAGTTCTCCTTATCTACACAGCAGTTTTCCTAGATTCCTATACCTCCAGGAAATTTTCCCCAAGCCAGAATCTGCACAATAGCATCAACTCTTTTCTTTAATACAGTTCACTTAAAAGAAATAAAAGAAAGCGAGAAAGAGAAGGGGAAGGAAGAGGATGAAGATGAGAAGAAAAAGCAGGCGGAGGAGGAGAAAATGAGGAGGAGAATAAGGAGGAGGGGGAGAAGAAGAAGAAGAAGAAGAAGAAGAAGAAGAAGAAGAAGAAGAAGAAGAAGAAGAAGAAGAAGAAGAAGAAGAAGAAGAGGGGCCGGGCGGTGGCGCTAAAGGTAAGGTGCCTGCCTTGTCTGCGCTAGCCTTGGACAGACCTCGGTTCGATCCCCCGGTGTCCCATATGGTCCCCCAAGCCAGGAGCAACTTCTGAGCGCATAGCCAGGAATAACCCCTGAGCGTTACCGGGTGTGGCCCAAAAACCAAAAAAAAGAAGAAGAAGAAGAAGAAGAAGAAGAAGAAGAAGAAGAAGAAGAAGAAGAAGAAGAAGAAGAAGAAGAAGAAGAAGAAGAAGAAGAAGAAGAAGAAGAAGAAGAAGAAGAAGAAGAAGAAGAAGAAGAAGAAGAAGAAGTAGAAGAAGAAGAAGAACAAGAAGAAGAAGAAGAACAAGAAGAAGAAGAAGAACAAGAACAAGAACAAGAACAAGAACAAGAAGAAGAAGAAGAAGAAGAAGAAGAAGAAGAAGAAGAAGAAGAAGAAGAAGAAGAAGAAGAAGAAGAAGAAGAAGAAGAAGAAGAAGAAGAAGAAGAAGAAGAAGAAACCCATGAAGGAGGACAGAAGGAGGAGGAGAAGGTGGAGGAGTAGAAGAGGAGAGAAGGGGAAGAAGAAAAAGAAGAGGAGGAGGAAGAGGAAAAAGAGGAGGAAGAGGATAAGGAGAAGAAGAGAAGAAGGTGTGAAGGAGTAGAAGGAAAAGAGAAGGAGAAGAAGGATGAGAGAAGAATAAAGGAAGAAGAAGAGGAAGAAGAGGAGGAGAAGAGGAGGAAAAAGGGAGAGGAGTAGGTGGAGAAGGAGAAGAAGAGGAAGAAAAAGAAGAGGAGGAAGAAGAGTAGGAGGGGAGAAAGAAGATGATGACAACAATAATGATTGGTGTCAGGAAATGTACACTGGTAAAGGGACAGGTGTTGGAACATTGTATGACTGAAAATTAAATATTAACAACGTTGTAAGTATCTCACAGTAATTTAATGTTTAATTATTTTACATGTACTAATCAGAGCTTGCACCTCTCTGCCAGCACCTTGTCTCAGTTTACCATTGAAATCTTAGTTCTTGCATTGGAGACCCTCTGCTAGAGTAGTTCTAATCCTAGACTATGGGACCTAAGGGACCACTCACAGTGGGTGCAAGTTTCTGGCCTTGTCATTTAGGATCTTTGCAAGTCAGTTAAGGTCTCCAGGCCTCTATTTCCAGAGCTATAAAGTCAAGATAATAATATCTACCTGTCTGGGTTCTTTGAGAGGTCTGAGGACACAGAATTTGGGTAAAAATAGTCGAACAGACAGTGCTGTGATTTCTGTGACCATCTTCATGATTTTGAGCAATATCCTCCCCTCATGATTAGCTCCAGCTGTAGAAATCCACTTCCTTTCTCAGAAGCAGCCAGAAGATTCCAAGCCTCAATCTGAGACTCTCCCAGGATTTTCCCAGGCAGACTCCCTCAGGCCCAGGTCAAGTCCCTGCTGTCTTGCCACAAGGAACATTCATAATGGAATATGTAAGTTTCTCGTGTCTCATGGCATTTATGTAAACTGAAACCAGACTGGAAAGACCGTGCTGCCCAGTTAACACTCTTAGGGTTGGTTTTTATTTGGGGTGGGTGGTTATTGGGTGGGAATGGATCACATGTGGCCACATTCAGAGCTTCACCCCCTCCGGGGATCATTTGTGGTCATGGCCAGGAGACCATATGCAGAGCTAAGGGAATCAAACTGGGGTGATCTGCATTCTTAAGACCCTATTTGGTATAATTTGCTATAGTTTCATTTAACTTAACACTGAGTGATAAGAAAAGTATAATAGGAAGTAGTTAATAAAATAGCATTTAGGGCTAGGAATATAAATAGCACAGAGGGTAGGGCATTTGCCTTGCATGCCTGGGTTCAATTCCTGGCCTCCCGCAGGGTCCCTTGAGTCTGCCAGGAGTGATTTCTGAGCATAGATCCAGGAGTAACCTCTAAGTGCCACCAGGAGTGGCACACAAAATAAAATAGAATAGAATAGATTAAAATAGTGTCTGAGGGCAGGTTGGGATTCATGTTTCCTTTACAATATAACTTTGAGTATCTTAACTACTTTGCTTTTTTTTTAGCTGTAGGATAGCAAATATTAACAGTATGTTCCTCTCATGAGATGAGTGTGACAGTTTATGTGAAATCCTTGGTGGGCCCCTGAAGGTAAGACTTTCTCTCTCCTGAAGTCGGAAACTCCATTCAGAAAGGCAATAATAATGCTAAGGGCAGAAAGTTAGAAGGGCAAATGGAAGAGAAACAGAAGTTACAACAGACAAAACTCAGCATCTGAAACCCTGCAGACTGAGCAGCAGAAACAGGTGGGAATGTTCGAGAACCTCACGAGGAAGACACCAAGGAGAGCGGTTCATGTTGCAGAACCAGAACTCGGACAGGAACTGGGGACGAGACCTCGTACACCTTAAAATATGAAGCTGCAGCTTGGAAGTGAAGGATAGAGGATTTTGGGGAAAGGATGCCTAAGGAGTAGAGTCCTGGACAGGGAAAGAAGCCAACATGGGGAGCATCAAACACAGTGGACAGCTGTAGTGACATGTCTCAAGAAGGGGAAATGGTCTACAAAGGTGTCGGATAAAAAGGAAAAGAGAAATAGCCCATTGGCAGAGAATTCATAGAGCAGATACTGAATGTACCATTTACATAGGTGTTTGAGAGACAGACAGACAGGCAGGCAGGCAGGCAGACCGATTTAGGATAGAAGAAGCCTACTCAGTTGCCAAGTGATCTGGTCTAAAAGAGGAATCATGTAGAGTTTTCCTCATCTGGATCACAGATCGTCCTTTGCTCACTATTCTGCCCCCTCTCCCACTCCTGGGAACACCCACTAAACCCCTTTATGACTAGGAAGAGATTCAAGATGACTGAAACAGAGGAAGGATAAGCAGGAGATTGGCCTTCCACTAAAATCCATCCCAGTCTAGACACTGCACAGTGACCTCTTCAAGTTTGACATCAACTTTCTCTCCTTCATCATTCACTTACACAATTTCTCACAATATCTGTGTGCACCATGGAGAACTCATACCATGTCTGCTGATCCAGGGGGACCATGAATGATTACCCCAGGTTGTCTAGGATCCACAAAGAGCCAACTGGGGATGAGTTCAGCAAGATCCTGATTTACACCAACTCTGACAGCATCCACCATCACCGGCTCCCTGTTTGGGTTCTAACTAGCATCTCAACACTTCAATGGTCTAGTGCCTTCATCCATTAAATGGGGTTAATGGCACTAAACATGTCACCCCATCACTGGACTTGTAGGTAGGCCAATGAGAATGTATGTCCAATGCACTCAGTCCTCTGGAACATAGCAAGTACCCAGAAGATGTTAACAACATAATGTTAGTGATTGTTTCATTCAATCAGAAACACATACACACAGACAAATGTCTCATTTTCAATTTCATTAGAAATTTCCAGTCTTACTTCTTCAAGGAAGTAATCCCAGGAGTATCCCCTCCAACTTCTCAAATTAAGCTCCAGAAAACAATAAACCCTCCAGATGGTTTTCAGGATTGGGTATCCTAATCAGTAACAACAATAAATACTCCATTATCTTCATATGAAAGACTGAGGCATTCTGGGCTGAAGCAATAACACAGCAAAGACTTGCATGGACTTGCCTTGCACATAGCCAACCTGAGTTCAATCCCAGCACCACATGGGGTCTGAGACACAACCACCACCACCAGGAGTGACCCCTGAGCACAGAGCCAGGAATAAACCCTGAACATCTCCAGGTGAGGGCCCAAAACCAGAACCCCAAAGATTGCTAAATCCCAAAGCAAAGAAAGATGACTTACTTAATTCTGCATATCATTTCTTATTCTTTGAATGTATCTTGGGGTATGAAACTCAGGTGAAAGGAAACCTCTAAAAAAAAGCCTAAAAATTACTTCTCCACACTAGAGATGGCCACCAGTTCTCTGGGCCAGAAATCCACTGCCAGCACTCCCAAAACTGGGTGCTCTCAAGGGGCCCCAATAATACAAACACTCTCCCAAAAAAATTACTGCCCTTTGTCAGCACCCTCACATAAAGGCAAACAAGATCTAGTAGAAAGTCAGGGCAATGGTGAAAAAACAGCAGAAACAGGAAGACTGTCAGGATTTGGCAGAGTTCAGGAGTTTCCACTGGGAAAGGTGGCCCAGGGAGGGGCTGTCATCTGTCAGATTAGCTGACCTTCAGGTGAAAAGTGTTTTTATTATGGCTTTTTAAAGGGAAGATAGCGTTGGTCCATTTCACAGAAACCATTTGGTATTATCATCCAATTGTATAAAATAAGAATAAATGGACCTGCTTGAAACCTAGCAGGACCCAAAGTCCTTTAGAAATATGTTTCCTTTATCCCCATGTGACAGACTGATTTGCAATAAAGGTTCTGTCTTATTTTGAAAACAACGAGGGTGACGGAGAAGAATAAAAATGGACTCTACATACCAAATAGGCCAGAGCAAGCAGGTAGGCAGACAAGTCCCAGAATTTGCTCTGAGCAAAAAGTCTTCCCCCCAATTCCCATCTTTGAGGAGCAAGCCAGACTCAGGACATAGGAATCCTGACCAATGCTTGCAGGGGGCAAGCATTGAATTGATGGAGTCCAGGGTTCAAATTCCGGCAGGAAAAAATATATAACATAGATTTTTGGAAAATTTATAAAAAAAAATTTAACCTGGATTTTCTTATCCAAGGAGAAGATGAGTGACCACAAACTCTGAGCAAAGGACAACCCTGACCTGAGGTTATTAAACAAAGCCTGTGCCGTCTGTAAGGACCCTTCTCACTTGCTCCGAGGGTGTGATGCCCCCTAGTGGCACCAACTTGCATGAGCATGTTTCAGAAATCTGGACTTTCTGTTAAGATTTTAGCAGGTGCAGCTCTTGTTTCCATCCTCCGCTGCACAGACTCCAGTCATGATGCACGTTTGGTGGGGGAGACGTGGCAAGCTCTGTCCAGGCTAGAGCTATTAGGGAATTCGAGAGCAGGAGGACAGCCAGGACAGACCAGGTTTCCCTGCCAGTTGCCCAGAGTCTGGATGCTTTGAAAAGATCTTAAGAGCAAAGCTGGATTTAAGGATTAATCTAGAAACTGCAGCGAGAAGGAAGCTAAATCCACTTACACACACACACACACACACACACACACACACACACACACACATCCGTCAAAACAAAAAATAACACCAAGTCTTGTTTTTATTTATATTTTCATCCTCCATCTAGAAATAGCTTTATAGTTCAAGTTCTCAATGCCACATAAGCCACAACAGTTATTAATATGCCAGGCCATTTTCCCCCTAGGTTATAATTTTAAATATTTTAAAACTATTTATTATTGATTGATGATTGGTTTTTTAACCAGCAGCACTCAGGGGTTACTCTGGGCTCTGCACTCAGAAATTGCCCTTGGCGGGCTAGGGGACCATATGGAATGCTGGGAATCAAACTAGGTCCCTCCTGGGTTGGCTACATGCAAGGCAAATGCCCTACTGCTGTGCTATATCTCTCTGGCCTCTGTTTTAATATTCCTTAAAAAAAAAGCCCTAAACTCACTCTATTTCCCGTGGTCCAAAGGTTTTTTTAACGCTAATTTTTCCCCACCTAATGATATTTCACAATATCAATGACCATAATCCATTTCAAGATGCTACTGGGAATCCTCATTAGCGCTTTCGAGAGTGGAGCTAGTTAAGCGGTTGTGAAACTTCTCTCCAGGCAGCTCAGTTGAGAAGTGGAACCAAAACACTGGCCGGCCAGTGAAGCTGGTATTTAAATGCAGCACTCAAAATGCATTTCACACTCAACTTCATCAATCACCAAGCAATCGTTGGTTTGCATCTTGGCTACCAAAAGAAAATGGGATTTGTTTCCCTGAAGAAATATGTCACGGCTCTGCTTGAATTATTAAGCTTTACTATTAGAGAGAGAGAGAAACAGAGTCTGGAAGGTGGGGGGTGGGAGAAGGCGGAAGAAAGATGAGAGAAAGAAATAAAATTAGAGCCAGGTTGCCATCTACAGATTGTTATTAGCACTGCTCATTTCTACAGAGAGCAGAACCCCAGGAAATTTCCACACTTAAAAACAAAAGGAGGGGGACAAAATATATGACTCAATATCTATTCTAAAATAAAAAATCAAGTTAGACTATGAAGTCTATTTTTTTCCTTAAGAAATGGTCAGCCCTAAATACCCAAACCAATGTCAACAACAGTAGAATCAAGAGACCCAAACTATAACAAGTTAAACACAAAATGGACCCATTACACTAGCAATTTAGGGGGCTAAGGGAGGAGGTATGGGATACATTCTGGGAACTATGGTAAAGGAAGGTCAACACTGGTGATAGGAATGGCTCCAATTCACTGTCACTTGTGACTGAAATACAGCTGTGAAAGACTTATAATTCACATTGGTCTCAATAAAATAATTTTTAAGTCTATCTTTTTAATTAAGAATAGCACCAGAGCAATAGCGCAGTGGTAAGGCTTTTGTCTTGCATGCTGATGATCAGGACCAACCTGGATTTGATCCCTAGCATCCCATATGGTATTTCAAGCCTGTCAGGAGCTATTTCTGAGTGAAGAGTCAGGAGTAATCCCTGAGCACTGCTAGGTATGGCTCAAAACCCAAAAACTATATATAGATATAGAGATAGATGATAGATAGATATACATATTGTGTAGATATATATTATATATGTACCAGTAGTGCTAAAAAGAGATAAAGTGAAATGCAGGATAACCCTTCAGTAACAATATTGCAAACCAATGTCTAAAAGGAAAAAAAAGAAAAAGAGAGAGAGCTACAGAGAGAGAAATGTCTGCCATAGAGGCAGAAAGAGAATAGAGAAACAGAGGACATGGTGGAAGGAAATGTGCACTGGTGAATGGCTGAAACTCAATCATGGACAACTGTGGGGCAAAAAGCCCAACTGTATTATGAAGAACTTTGTAAGCATGATCTTTAAATAAGGCAAATTAATATATGAGTCTTCATATTGACTTTGGAATAAGCAAGAACAAAAATGAAATTCTGTCCAGGAGCATATGGAGCCCTGGAAGGGTCACATGAGTTGACCCTGAGAGAAATAGAAGCCATCACCCCTGCCTTGTCTGTGTCCCATCCACCCCTCCCTGCTCATGGCACCCTCTATTCTCACATATTCATCCCATTGAATCTCTCCAACAAGATTCCATTTTCTCTCTCACACACACATACACACAGCGACATAATTATTCACAATTCTGTATGCACACTTCCATGTCAGTGTCTGCTGTGCACATACATGGGTCAGAGATCACTCCAAGGAGCACAGATTTCCAAGCAATAGACTGCTCACTTGGCCACAAGATAATCTCTCACCCAGATAGACTCCCCTGAGACCTCTCCTGCAGTGAGGAAGACTGGAAGTGACGTAGGAAAAATGCACCTTGAGACTATAAAAGGAGCCAAGGGGAAACAGCACAAAACCCCACCATGACTTGTGGGTGAAGACTGCGATCCTGCAGACACGACCAGTCCTCATCCCCTATACCTCTCTGAAATGGAGCTTGGATTGAAAATAAGAAAGAAAGAAAGAAAGAAAGAAAGAAAGAAAGAAAGAAAGAAAGAAAGAAAGAAAGAAAGAAAGAAAGAAAGAAAGAAAGAAAGAAAGAAAGAAAGAAAGAAAGAAAGAAAGAAAGAAAGAAAGAAAGAAAGAAAGAAAGAAAGAAAGAAAGAAAGAAAGAAAGAAAGAAAGAAAGAAAGAAAGAAAGAAAGAAAGAAAGAAAGAAAGAAAGAAAGAAAGAAAGAAAGAAAGAAAGAAAGAAAGAAAGAAAGAAAGAAAGAAAGAAAGAAAGAAAGAAAGAAAGAAAGAAAGAAAGAAAGAAAGAAAGAAAGAAAGAAAGAAAGAAAGAAAGAAAGAAAGAAAGAAAGAAAGAAAGAAAGAAAGAAAGAAAGAAAGAAAGAAAGAAAGAAAGAAAGAAAGAAAGAAAGAAAGAAAGAAAGAAAGAAAGAAAGAAAGAAAGAAAGAGAAAGAAAGAAAGAAAGAAAGAAAGAAAGAAAGAAAGAAAGAAAGAAAGAAAGAAAGAAAGAAAGAAAGAAAGAAAGAAAGAAAGAAAGAAAGAAAGAAAGAAAGAAAGAAAGAAAGAAAGAAAGAAAGAAAGAAAGAAAGAAAGAAAGAAAGAAAGAAAGAAAGAAAGAAAGAAAGAAAGAAAGAAAGAAAGAAAGAAAAAGAAAGGTACCATACTGCCAGTAAAAGGTACCCATATAAATTCTTCATACTTCTATTCTAAAATAAACACAAAATTTTATTAAAGTAGTCTATGCCATTTCCACAGGGGGAAACAAGATAATTTGTTTCGATATGTGTTGATTTTTTTTGGTAAATTTTGTGGGTTTGTGTTACTTTTGGATATTACAAAATATCTTTGGGGGGGAGTAAAAACAACTTTGGAGGAAAGATGATTAATGAGTGAAAGCAAGATCATGAGGACAAATAAAGAGGCCAGTGGCAATTGGAATTGGTAAAAAATAAATGTCTTATCAAACAGGTTCAATAATTGCAATAGATAGTAAACTTTACCTTGTTCTTAAAAATAAGACCACTTGGAACTGGAGTCATAGTACAGTAGGTAGAGTACTTGCCTTGCACACACCCAACCCAAGTTCAATCCCTGGTACCCTATAATATTGTCCTCCTGAGTCCATCAGAAATGATCCCTGAACACAGCGCCAGGAATAAGCCCTGAGCATTGCAAAGTGTGGCCCCCCAAAAAAATTTGTTTTCAAAACAAAATTTAAAAAGTAAATAAAAATAATACTTAAAACATAAAAAGATGACCACCATAAGAAGCATTTTCGTCACAAAACAATAGTCTTTGTGGCACCTCTGATTACAAATTGAACTAAGCTCAGGAAACAGCGTTTTCTCTGAAACACAATGCTGTCTCCTCCGTGGCAATACTGAGTGACTTCTGTGGTCCCATCTTGGAAAATAAAGTCAGCTCTTTAATAACAAAATGTATATGGAGCCTTGAAGACCGTGATAATTCAGCAAACTTACCACTGTTTGGAAGTGCTTGTGATGACTTCTTTAACTTTACATTCTGTTTCCCTTTCGTGGGTTTGTCTAAGCTGGCATCTTCTTTCTTCCCCTTCCGTTTTGGGGGCTGAGGTGTCGTGGTGTCAACAGATCCGATGGTTGATTTTGATTGGCGATCATTTCCCTAGAGGATGAAGAAATGACTCTTATTAGCATTCTGGTTTCTGGTTCCTAGTACATGAATGTCTTCCCCAGTGGTGAGCAGAGAAGGTTAACTTATGCTAAACCTTCTTCTATGTTAAAATCAGACTGTTTGGGGCCAGAATGATAGTACAGCAGGTAGGACACCTGCCTTGTACCAGTCAATCTAGGTTCAATCTCAGACATTCCATATGATTCCCCCAAACACCACAAGGAATAATTCCTGAGTACAGAGCCAGGAATTACCCCCTGATCATCACCAGGTGTGGCTCCACCATCACCAACAAAAAAAGGCAAATTCAATTCTTCTGAGTAGCAGAGGAAGCATCTTGCTAAGGACAAGAGGGGAGGACAGTTTAGCTAGTAACTGCTGAATAGTGTTGGCCAGTTATTCTATAACATTATGTCAACTCAATCCTCATTGCCTGGTGGAATTACCTATCATCACCTTCTTTGTGTAAATGAGGAAAAAAGTGTAAAAGGTTCTGGTAGCCAACATGAAAGCTAGACGAGGTCCATTATTTTTGCTGTTCTTTCCATCCTGCCCTTTCTATAGCATCAGCTATTGGATAAGGGATGCTGGCAGCATTCAGTTCACTTTGCTCTATAAATATTCAAGTTTTAATGAAAATCACTGTGCATATGTACTTGCCAATATGCAAACAGACCATGCACTTGTAGAATTTTCTCTATTACTAATTTATCTGTTGTAACTGCTGTGGTGTTTGAGAAATGCAAATCTGGAACAGCAAATAGATATGAGCAAGCCACTCCCACCTGCTCTTCCAGAGCCCTGATCACCCCCATTCCTGCAGGTAGCCCTGTTGTGATCTCATGTCTAATGTTCGCCTCTGGTACCCACATGCCTCTGGAAATGAAGTCTTTGCATCCAAAAAGGAGCAGCTTGGTATAAGTGGCTCTTGTCACTGATCCAAGTGCACAACCCAGGAAGCCCTATAAGAGCCCACAACATGGTAACCCCCCTTCGAGCTGCAGAATAGCTGGACTGATCCTCAGTCACTGGGTAACCAATGATCCCACAGCAAAGTTCCTCTTAACCAGAACATCTTGACTCAGTTGATCAATACTAAACTGAACTGAACTGGAAGGTCTGAGACAGCAAGAGAAATAAAACATGTTTTAAAGATCTAACATGTCTGACTCTGGGTTGTTCTATTACCCATCACTCCTTGGTCCTCAAGATAAGGCATATACTACTGTTAGCGTTTGAGTTGACACCCATGTCGTTGCTGAGAGTCAAATACCACCTGCAATAATGCGAGGTGCAAAAGGGAGTTTATTCAGCTGAGATCCAAGTACCATTCAACCAGTGGAGGTGAGAAGGGCCATAAGTCATATCTTCAAGCAGTTTATATAGAGTTTTACAGGCTTCAACAACTCAAGCATTTCATTGGTTAATACAACAATGAAATACAGCCAGGAGGCCCTGTTCATTTTGCAGTTATATTTTTGGGCTAACATCCTTGGCCTATGGGGAAGTTATAGAGGGGGAAGTTATTTTACAGTGTGAAGCTTTGACCCAGGGAGGGTTTCTGTTCTTAAATTAATCTGACCCCCATATCTTCATCATTTGATAGGATTAATGCTCCTGCCTCATCCCTGAGATGGACGGAAAGTCTAAATAAAGTGACTTCCACCATGCTTGGCATCTGTTATTTTTTCCTTTGAGGACCATAGTACTTCCTCCAAGAGTTTGTATCTTTTGCTCAAACATCCCATCAAACTTCTGCCATATTGAGTTCAGTTTTTATGCAACATCTGTACAATGCTAGCAACTGGAAAGAAATGCAGCGATATTAAATAAACAAATCTGCCGAGAAACCTATTAGAACCGCTGGCTTTAAACATTTATACATTCAGCCATCCAGAAGCGTTTCGTTTTAGCCATCACCTAATTAAGAGCAGAAAAATTCACAACCTTACAAATGAAGTTATTTGTGTTATTTTGTCATCGCCTACGAGCAAATGCATTATGCATAGATTTATTAGCAGTATGAAAACTTGTCCAAATCTATAACACTTTTTGCATGATTTAATTTCCTATTCCAATGAAAATTTCAACATAGTTTCCATTTAATTATTGCATTAGCTGCAAACACAGTTATTTTTTCCTTTCCTTTTCTTCATGTGATTCTCGTCATCATTTAAAAAAAAAAAAGCCAAACAGAAGAGACAGACCACAGTGACATTCCCAAAACCACCAGCCAGATGTTAAAGCACTTATTTTGCATAGAGCCAACTCAGGCTTGATCCCTAGCACGGTCCAAAGTCCCTGGAGTAAGGATTAAACTAAGAGTAGGCTCAGAGCATCCCTGAATATGGCCCAAACATTTTTTTAAAAGAAAAGAAAAACCAGAGATCTCAAATTTTGGTCTAGTTATTGTTGTTGTTGTTGTTGTTTGGGTCACACCTGACACTGTTCAGGGGTTACTCCTAGCTCTGTACTCAGAAATCTCTCCTGGCTTCGGGGACCATATGGGACACCAGGGATCAAACCTGCATCCGTGCTGGGTCAGTCACTTGCAAGGCAAACACCGTACAGCTATGCTACCGCTCTGGCCCATTTAGTCTATTTTTCAACTGAGTTTACTCATTCCAAGATTTTGAAATTGTAAAAGCTTTGGCTGAGAAAACAATACCTTGAGTAACAAAATGCCCCCAAGATTCCTGAAGAGCTGATTTGGATACTCTGGTACTACCTAGTTTGTCTCCAAGCACCACTGGCTGTGACCCCTGTAAAAATAAAAACTTTGATTCTTTTGGCAAGCCGTTTACTCCCAGGGCTGGATTCAGCGCTTGCTCTGGCAGTACTCAGGGGACCAAGAAGTATGCTGGCAATCTAGCCAGAATCAGCTGCATGCAGGGCAAATGCTTCAACTCAGGTACTATCTCTCCAGTCTCAGGAATCAAGGTCACTAAGGTTTCCCGGGTTTTATTTTCTTGCTATACTAAAACTATTTTTTTTTCTTTTGGGGCCACAACTAGAGGTGCTTAGGGCTTAGTCTTGCCTCGGTACTCAGGGATCATTCTCGGTGGTGCTCAGGAAACCATAAGAGGTGCCAAGGATCAAACTCAGGTCATCCTCGTGCAAGGCTGTACTATCTCTCCATTCCTACACTGAGCTCTATTCATGTCCAAACAGCTGGTATAGAGTATATTTTCCTAAATACAGATTTATTCCCTAAATAGATTTTTTTCTAAAACAGCTGCCAAAGAGGGGCAAAGTAGAACTTTACCCCAAAAACTATGTGTCCAGGTTTTCAACAAACCCAACCCACACCCAGTCAGCCACTGTCCTGCCCCTGCCTCACACAGTCAGTCTAACCCACAGAAATAACCAACTTCAGGCTCAAACAAGTCAAAAACCCTTCACTCTTTCTGTACTCAAAAATTCTACTGCGAGAATATTTTATTTCAGTTTTTTCTTCAAGACTGAAATCAAGGATCTTCCATTACCCCCAGTGAATCCACTTCACTCCCCCAAAAAAAATTGCCAAAGACTAAACTAAAACATCCTATTTTATATCCTTGCATGACCAGTGATCCCACAGAGCAGACCTTGCCCTATCCTGTTTCAGGGATGTCCCTGGAGATAGGACCACCAGCTGCCTCTCTAGCCTTTGCCCATGCTAAAGTCAGTTTCCCCAACGACAAAATGAAAACGGAGGGCTTCTCCCAGAGCTTTTGGGGCCCATTCTGTCTTCGTCTGGTCGAAATCTAAGCAACTCTCTCCTTTGATCCAGTGAGGCTCTGGCCACACTAGGCAACAGCCACAAGTCGTAAGAGCTGCATTTCAGTCCAGCTTTGCAGCCTTTCAACACCTCATGCACTTTCCATTTCGTCCACTAGAGGACGCGTGGGTTCTACGTGGTGTAACCGGACTGACCCATTTCTTTTCCTTTTGCTGGAATTTTTGCCAATTCACCCAATTCATCTTTCTCTCCCCCCTCTCAATCTGTTTCTCTGTCTTTTTCTCTCCCCCACCCCGGTCTTTCTCTCTGTCTTTCTGTCTTTCTCTGTATTTCTGTGTCTTTCTGTCTCTCTCTTTTTTTTTCTCCCTTTCTGTCTCTGTCTCTCTGTGTCTATGTCTGTGTCTGTCTTTCTGGAGATTTTTTTGTTTTGTTTTGTTTTTCGGTTTCTGTCTGTCTCTTCTCCCTCTCTTTGTCTTTCTGTCTTTCTGTCTCTCTATCTCTGTCTGTGTCTGTCTTTCTGTCTCTCTGTCTCTGTCTTTGTGTCTGTCTTTCTATTTCTTTGTTTTTCTGTTTTTGTCTGTCTCTCTTCTCCCTCTCTCTGTGTTCCTTTCTCTCTATCTCTGTG